>NC_074669.1:64780077-64852577 GCF_029448725.1 Salvelinus fontinalis
TGTAATGTCTCCTCTAGTCTCATCATGTAGTAACCAGTACTATAACTGTGTAATGTCTCCTCTAGTCTCATCATGTAGTAACCAGTACTATAACTGTGTAATGTCTCCTCTAGTCTCATCATGTAGTAACCAGTACTATAACTGTGTAATGTCTCTAGTCTCATCATGTAGTAACCAGTACTATAACTGTGTAATGTCTCCTCTAGTCTCATCATGTAGTAACCAGTACTATATCTGTGTAATGTCTCTAGTCTCATCATGTAGTAACCAGTACTATAACTGTGTAATGTCTCCTCTAGTCTCATCATGTAGTAACCAGTACTATAACTGTGTAATGTCTCCTCTAGTCTCATCATGTAGTAACCAGTACTATAACTGTGTAATGTCTCTAGTCTCATCATGTAGTAACCAGGACTATAACTGTGTAATGTCTCCTCTAGTCTCATCATGTAGTAACCAGTACTATAACTGTGTAATGTCTCTAGTCTCATCATGTAGTAACCAGTACTATAACTGTGTAATGTCTCCTCTAGTCTCATCATGTAGTAACCAGTACTATAACTGTGTAATGTCTCCTCTAGTCTCATCATGTAGTAACCAGTACTATAACTGTGTAATGTCTCTAGTCTCATCATGTAGTAACCAGTACTATAACTGTGTAATGTCTCTAGTCTCATCATGTAGTAACCAGTACTATAACTGTGTAATGTCTCTAGTCTCATCATGTAGTAACCAGTACTATAACTGTGTAATGTCTCCTCTAGTCTCATCATGTAGTAACCAGTACTATAACTGTGTAATGTCTCTAGTCTCATCATGTAGTAACAAGTACTATAACTGTGTAATGTCTCTAGTCTCATCATGTAGTAACCAGTACTATAACTGTGTAATGTCTCCTCTAGTCTCATCATGTAGTAACCAGTACTATAACTGTGTAATGTCTCCTCTAGTCTCATCATGTAGTAACCAGTACTATAACTGTGTAATGTCTCCTCTAGTCTCATCATGTAGTAACCAGTACTATAACTGTGTAATGTCTCTAGTCTCATGTAGTAACCAGTACTATAACTGTGTAATGTCTCCTCTAGTCTCATCATGTAGTAACCAGTACTATAACTGTGTAATGTCTCTAGTCTCATCATGTAGTAACCAGTACTATAACTGTGTAATGTCTCTAGTCTCATCATGTAGTAACCAGTACTATAACTGTGTAGTGTCTCCTCTAGTCTCATCATGTAGTAACCAGTACTATAACTGTGTAATGTCTCTAGTCTCATCATGTAGTAACCAGTACTATAACTGTGTAATGTCTCTAGTCTCATCATGTAGTAACCAGTACTATAACTGTGTAATGTCTCTAGTCTCATCATGTAGTAACCAGTACTATAACTGTGTAATGTCTCCTCTAGTCTCACCATGTAGTAACCAGTACTATAACTGTGTAATGTCTCCTCTAGTCTCATCATGTAGTAACCAGTACTATAACTGTGTAATGTCTCCTCTAGTCTCATCATGTAGTAACCAGTACTATAACTGTGTAATGTCTCCTCTAGTCTCATCATGTAGTAACCAGTACTATAACTGTGTAATGTCTCCTCTAGTCTCATCATGTAGTAACCAGTACTATAACTGTGTAATGTCTCTAGTCTCATCATGTAGTAACCAGTACTATAACTGTGTAATGTATCCTCTAGTCTCATCATGTAGTAACCAGTACTATAACTGTGTAATGTCTCTAGTCTCATCATGTAGTAACCAGTACTATAACTGTGTAATGTCTCCTCTAGTCTCATCATGTATTAACCAGTACTATAACTGTGTAATGTCTCTAGTCTCATCATGTAGTAACCAGTACTATAACTGTGTAATGTCTCTAGTCTCATCATGTAGTAACCAGTACTATAACTGTGTAATGTCTCCTCTAGTCTCATCATGTAGTAACCAGTACTATAACTGTGTAATGTCTCTAGTCTCATCATGTAGTAACCAGTACTATAACTGTGTAATGTCTCCTCTAGTCTCATCATGTAGTAACCAGTACTATAACTGTGTAATGTCTCCTCTAGTCTCATCATGTAGTAACCAGTACTATAACTGTGTAATGTCTCCTCTAGTCTCATCATGTACTAACCAGTACTATAACTGTGTAATGTCTCCTCTAGTCTCATCATGTAGTAACCAGTACTATAACTGTGTAATGTCTCCTCTAGTCTCATCATGTAGTAACCAGGACTATAACTGTGTAATGTCTCTAGTCTCATGTAGTAACCAGTACTATAACTGTGTAATGTCTCTAGTCTCATCATGTAGTAACAAGTACTATAACTGTGTAATGTCTCCTCTAGTCTCATCATGTAGTAACCAGTACTATAACTGTGTAATGTCTCCTCTAGTCTCATCATGTAGTAACCAGTACTATAACTGTGTAATGTCTCCTCTAGTCTCATCATGTAGTAACCAGTACTATAACTGTGTAATGTCTCTAGTCTCATCATGTAGTAACCAGTACTATAACTGTGTAATGTCTCCTCTAGTCTCATCATGTAGTAACCAGTACTATAACTGTGTAATGTCTCCTCTAGTCTCATCATGTAGTAACCAGTACTATAACTGTGTAATGTCTCTAGTCTCATCATGTAGTAACCAGTACTATAACTGTGTAATGTCTCTAGTCTCATCATGTAGTAACCAGTACTATAACTGTGTAATGTCTCCTCTAGTCTCCTCTAGTCTCCTCTAGTAGTAACCAGTACTATAACTGTGTAATGTCTCCTCTAGTCTCATCATGTAGTAACCAGTACTATAACTGTGTAATGTCTCCTCTAGTCTCACCATGTAGTAACCAGTACTATAACTGTGTAATGTTTCCTCTAGTCTCATCATGTAGGGACCAGTACTATAACTGTGTAATGTCTCCTCTAGTCTCATCATGTAGTGACCAGTACTATAACTGTGTAATGTCTCCTCTAGTCTCATCATGTAGTAACCAGTACTATAACTGTGTAATGTCTCTAGTCTCATCATGTAGTAACCAGTACTATAACTGTGTAATGTCTCCTCTAGTCTCATCATGTAGTAACCAGTACTATAACTGTGTAATGTCTCCTCTAGTCTCATCATGTAGTAACCAGTACTATAACTGTGTAATGTCTCCTCTAGTCTCATCATGTAGTAACCAGTACTATAACTGTGTAATGTCTCCTCTAGTCTCATCATGTAGTAACCAGTACTATAACTGTGTAATGTCTCCTCTAGTCTCACCATGTAGTAACCAGTACTATAACTGTGTAATGTCTCCTCTAGTCTCATCATGTAGTAACCAGTACTATAACTGTGTAATGTCTCCTCTAGTCTCATCATGTAGTAACCAGTACTATAACTGTGTAATGTCTCCTCTAGTCTCATCATGTAGTAACCAGTACTATAACTGTGTAATGTCTCCTCTAGTCTCATCATGTAGTAACCAGTACTATAACTGTGTAATGTCTCCTCTAGTCTCATCATGTAGTAACCAGTACTATAACTGTGTAATGTCTCCTCTAGTCTCATCATGTAGTAACCAGTACTATAACTGTGTAATGTCTCTAGTCTCATCATGTAGGGACCAGTACTATAACTGTGTAATGTCTCTTCTAGTCTCATCATGTAGTAACCAGTACTATAACTGTGTAATGTCTCCTCTAGTCTCATCATGTAGTAACCAGTACTATAACTGTGTAATGTCTCCTCTAGTCTCATCATGTAGTAACCAGTACTATAACTGTGTAATGTCTCCTCTAGTCTCACCATGTAGTAACCAGTACTATAACTACGTAATGTCTCCTCTAGTCTCATCATGTAGTAACCAGAACTATACCTGTGTAATGTCTCCTCTAGTCTCATCATGTAGTAACCAGTACTATAACTGTGTAATGTCTCCTCTAGTCTCATCATGTAGTAACCAGAACTATACCTGTGTAATGTATCCTCTAGTCTCATCATGTAGTAACCAGTACTATAACTGTGTAATGTCTCCTCTAGTCTCATCATGTAGTAACCAGTACTATAACTGTGTAATGTCTCTAGTCTCATCATGTAGTAACCAGTACTATAACTGTGTAATGTCTCCTCTAGTCTCATCATGTAGTAACCAGGACTATAACTGTGTAATGTCTCTAGTCTCATGTAGTAACCAGTACTATAACTGTGTAATGTCTCTAGTCTCATCATGTAGTAACAAGTACTATAACTGTGTAATGTCTCCTCTAGTCTCATCATGTAGTAACCAGTACTATAACTGTGTAATGTCTCTAGTCTCATCATGTAGTAACCAGAACTATACCTGTGTAATGTCTCCTCTAGTCTCATCATGTAGTAACCAATACTATAACTGTGTAATGTCTCTAGTCTCATCATGTAGTAACCAATACTATAACTGTGTAATGTCTCCTCTAGTCTCATCATGTAGTAACCAGTACTATAACTGTGTAATGTCTCCTCTAGCCTCATCATGTAGTAACCAGTACTATAACTGTGTAATGTCTCCTCTAGTCTCATCATGTAGTAACCAGTACTATAACTGTGTAATGTCTCCTCTAGTCTCATCATGTAGTAACCAGTACTATAACTGTGTAATGTCTCTAGTCTCATCATGTAGTAACCAGTACTATAACTGTGTAATGTCTCCTCTACTCTCATCATGTAGTAACCAGTACTATAACTGTGTAATGTCTCTAGTCTCATCATGTAGTAACCACTACTATAACTGTGTAATGTCTCCTCTAGTCTCATCATGTAGTAACCAGTACTATAACTGTGTAATGTCTCTAGTCTCATCATGTAGTAACCAGTACTATAACTGTGTAATGTCTCCTCTAGTCTCATCATGTAGTAACCAGGACTATAACTGTGTAATGTCTCTAGTCTCATGTAGTAACCAGTACTATAACTGTGTAATGTCTCTAGTCTCATCATGTAGTAACAAGTACTATAACTGTGTAATGTCTCCTCTAGTCTCATCATGTTGTAACCAGTACTATAACTGTTAAATGTCTCTAGTCTCATCATGTAGTAACCAGTACTATAACTGTGTAATGTCTCCTCTAGTCTCATCATGTAGTAACCAGTACTATAACTGTGTAATGTCTCTAGTCTCATCATGTAGCAACCAGTACTATAACTGTGTAATGTCTCCTCTAGTCTCATCATGTAGTAACCAGTACTATATCTGTGTAATGTCTCCTCTAGTCTCATCATGTAGTAACCAGTACTATAACTGTGTAATGTCTTCTCTAGTCTCACCATGTAGTAACCAGTACTATAACTGTGTAATGTCTCCTCTAGTCTCATCATGTAGTAACCAGTACTATAACTGTGTAATGTCTCCTCTAGTCTCATCATGTAGTAACCAGTACTATAACTGTGTAATGTCTCCTCTAGTCTCATCATGTAGTAACCAGTACTATAACTGTGTAATGTCTCTAGTCTCATCATGTAGTAACCAGTACTATAACTGTGTAATGTCTCCTCTAGTCTCATCATGTAGTAACCAGTACTATAACTGTGTAATGTCTCCTCTAGTCTCATCATGTAGTAACCAGTACTATAACTATGTAATGTCTCCTCTAGTCTCATCATGTAGTAACCAGTACTATAACTGTGTAATGTCTCTAGTCTCATGTAGTAACCAGTACTATAACTGTGTAATGTCTCTAGTCTCATCATGTAGTAACCAGTACTATAACTGTGTAATGTCTCCTCTAGTCTCATCATGTAGTAACCAGTACTATAACTGTGTAATGTCTCTAGTCTCATGTAGTAACCAGTACTATAACTGTGTAATGTCTCTAGTCTCATCATGTAGTAACCAGTACTATAACTGTGTAATGTCTCCTCTAGTCTCATCATGTAGTAACCAGTACTATAACTGTGTAATGTCTCTAGTCTCATCATGTAGTAACCAGTACTATAACTGTGTAATGTCTCCTCTAGTCTCATCATGTAGTAACCAGGACTATAACTGTGTAATGTCTCTAGTCTCATCATGTAGTAACCAGTACTATAACTGTGTAATGTCTCCTCTAGTCTCATCATGTAGTAACCAGTACTATAACTGTGTAATGTCTCTAGTCTCATCATGTAGTAACCAGTACTATAACTGTGTAATGTCTCCTCTAGTCTCATCATGTAGTAACCAGTACTATAACTGTGTAATGTCTCCTCTAGTCTCATCATGTAGTAACCAGTACTATAACTGTGTAATGTCTCTAGTCTCATCATGTAGTAACCAGTACTATACCTGTGTAATGTCTCCTCTAGTCTCATCATGTAGTAACCAGTACTATAACTGTGTAATGTCTCCTCTAGTCTCATCATGTAGTAACCAGTACTATAACTGTGTAATGTCTCCTCTAGTCTCATCATGTAGTAACCAGTACTATAACTGTGTAATGTCTCCTCTAGTCTCATCATGTAGTAACCAGTACTATAACTGTGTAATGTCTCCTCTAGTCTCATCATGTAGTAACCAGTACTATAACTGTGTAATGTCTCCTCTAGTCTCATCATGTAGTAACCAGTACTATAACTGTGTAATGTCTCCTCTAGTCTCATCATGTAGTAACCAGTACTATAACTGTGTAATGTCTCTAGTCTCATCATGTAGTAACCAGTACTATAACTGTGTAATGTCTCTAGTCTCATCATGTAGTAACCAGTACTATATCTGTGTAATGTCTCCTTTAGTCTCATCATGTAGTAACCAGTACTATAACTGTGTAATGTCTCCTCTAGTCTCATCATGTAGTAACCAGTACTATAACTGTGTAATGTCTCCTCTAGTCTCATCATGTTGTAACCAGTACTATAACTGTGTAATGTCTCTAGTCTCATCATGTAGTAACCAGTACTATAACTGTGTAATGTCTCCTCTACTCTCATCATGTAGGGACCAGTACTATAACTGTGTAATGTCTCCTCTAGTCTCATCATGTAGGGACCAGTACTATAACTGTGTAATGTCTCTAGTCTCATCATGTAGTAACCAGTACTATAGCTGTGTAATGTCTCCTCTAGTCTCATCATGTAGTAACCAGTACTATAACTGTGTAATGTCTCCTCTAGTCTCATCATGTAGTAACCAGTACTATAACTGTGTAATGTCTCCTCTAGTCTCATCATGTAGTAACCAGTACTATAACTGTGTAATGTCTCTAGTCTCATCATGTAGTAACCAGTACTATAACTGTGTAATGTCTCTAGTTTCATCATGTAGTAACGAGTAATATAACTGTGTAATGTCTCCTCTAGTCTCATCATGTAGTAACCAGTACTATAACTGTGTAATGTCTCCTCTAGTCTCATCATGTAGTAACCAGTACTATAACTGTGTAATGTCTCCTCTAGTCTCATCATGTAGTAACCAGTACTATAACTGTGTAATGTCTCCTCTAGTCTCATCATGTAGTAACCAGTACTATAACTGTGTAATGTCTCCTCTAGTCTCATCATGTAGTAACCAGTACTATAACTGTGTAATGTCTCCTCTAGTCTCATCATGTAGTAACCAGTACTATAACTGTGTAATGTCTCCTCTAGTCTCATCATGTAGTAACCAGTACTATAACTGTGTAATGTCTCCTCTAGTCTCATCATGTAGTAACCAGTACTATAACTGTGTAATGTCTCTAGTCTCATCATGTAGTAACCAGTACTATAACTGTGTAATGTCTCCTCTAGTCTCATCATGTAGTAACCAGTACTATAACTGTGTAATGTCTCTAGTCTCATCATGTAGTAACCAGTACTATAACTGTGTAATGTCTCCTCTAGTCTCATCATGTAGTAACCAGTACTATAACTGTGTAATGTCTTCTCTAGTCTCACCATGTAGTAACCAGTGCTATAACTGTGTAATGTCTCCTCTAGTCTCATCATGTAGTAACCAGTACTATAACTGTGTAATGTCTCCTCTAGTATCACCATGTAGTAACCAGTACTATAACTATGTAATGTCTCCTCTAGTCTCATCATGTAGTAACCAGTACTATAACTGTGTAATGTCTCTAGTCTCATCATGTAGTAACCAGTACTATAACTGTGTAATGTCTCCTCTAGTCTCACCATGTAGTAACCAGTACTATAACTGTGTAATGTCTCCTCTAGTCTCATCATGTAGTAACCAGTACTATAACTGTGTAATGTCTCCTCTAGTCTCATCATGTAGTAACCAGTACTATAACTGTGTAATGTCTCCTCTAGTCTCATCATGTAGTAACCAGTACTATAACTGTGTAATGTCTCCTCTAGTCTCATCATGTAGTAACCAGTACTATAACTGTGTAATGTCTCTAGTCTCATCATGTAGTAACCAGTACTATAACTGTGTAATGTCTCCTCTAGTCTCATCATGTAGTAACCAGTACTATAACTGTGTAATGTCTCCTCTAGTCTCATCATGTAGTAACCAGTACTATAACTGTGTAATGTCTCCTCTAGTCTCATCATGTAGTAACCAGTACTATAACTGTGTAATGTCTCCTCTAGTCTCATCATGTAGTAACCAGGACTATAACTGTGTAATGTCTCTAGTCTCATGTAGTAACCAGTACTATAACTGTGTAATGTCTCTAGTCTCATCATGTAGTAACAAGTACTATAACTGTGTAATGTCTCCTCTAGTCTCATCATGTAGTAACCAGTACTATAACTGTGTAATGTCTCCTCTAGTCTCATCATGTAGGGACCAGTACTATAACTGTGTAATGTCTCTAGTCTCATCATGTAGTAACAAGTACTATAACTGTGTAATGTCTCTAGTCTCATCATGTAGTAACCAGTACTATAACTGTGTAATGTCTCTAGTCTCATCATGTAGTAACCAGTACTATAACTGTGTAATGTCTCCTCTAGTCTCATCATGTAGTAACCAGTACTATAACTGTGTAATGTCTCTAGTCTCATCATGTAGTAACCAGTACTATAACTGTGTAATGTCTCTAGTCTCATCATGTAGTAACCAGTACTATAACTGTGTAATGTCTCCTCTAGTCTCCTCTAGTCTCCTCTAGTAGTAACCAGTACTATAACTGTGTAATGTCTCCTCTAGTCTCATCATGTAGTAACCAGTACTATAACTGTGTAATGTCTCCTCTAGTCTCACCATGTAGTAACCAGTACTATAACTGTGTAATGTTTCCTCTAGTCTCATCATGTAGGGACCAGTACTATAACTGTGTAATGTCTCCTCTAGTCTCATCATGTAGTGACCAGTACTATAACTGTGTAATGTCTCCTCTAGTCTCATCATGTAGTAACCAGTACTATAACTGTGTAATGTCTCCTCTAGTCTCATCATGTAGTAACCAGTACTATAACTGTGTAATGTCTCTAGTCTCATCATGTAGGGACCAGTACTATAACTGTGTAATGTCTCTTCTAGTCTCATCATGTAGTAACCAGTACTATAACTGTGTAATGTCTCCTCTAGTCTCATCATGTAGTAACCAGTACTATAACTGTGTAATGTCTCCTCTAGTCTCATCATGTAGTAACCAGTACTATAACTGTGTAATGTCTCCTCTAGTCTCACCATGTAGTAACCAGTACTATAACTACGTAATGTCTCCTCTAGTCTCATCATGTAGTAACCAGAACTATACCTGTGTAATGTCTCCTCTAGTCTCATCATGTAGTAACCAGTACTATAACTGTGTAATGTCTCCTCTAGTCTCATCATGTAGTAACCAGAACTATACCTGTGTAATGTATCCTCTAGTCTCATCATGTAGTAACCAGTACTATAACTGTGTAATGTCTCCTCTAGTCTCATCATGTAGTAACCAGTACTATAACTGTGTAATGTCTCTAGTCTCATCATGTAGTAACCAGTACTATAACTGTGTAATGTCTCCTCTAGTCTCATCATGTAGTAACCAGGACTATAACTGTGTAATGTCTCCTCTAGTCTCATCATGTAGTAACCAGTACTATAACTGTGTAATGTCTCTAGTCTCATGTAGTAACCAGTACTATAACTGTGTAATGTCTCTAGTCTCATCATGTATTAACCAGTACTATAACTGTGTAATGTCTCTTCTAGTCTCATCATGTAGTAACCAGTACTATAACTGTGTAATGTCTCTAGTCTCATCATGTAGTAACCAGTACTATAACTGTGTAATGTCTCCTCTAGTCTCATCATGTAGTAACCAGTACTATAACTGTGTAATGTCTCTAGTCTCATCATGTAGTAACCAGTACTATAACTGTGTAATGTCTCTAGTCTCATCATGTTGTAACCAGTACTATAACTGTGTAATGTCTCCTCTAGTCTCATCATGTAGTAACCAGTACTATAACTGTGTAATGTCTCTAGTCTCATCATGTAGTAACCAGTACTATAACTGTGTAATGTCTCTAGTCTCATCATGTAGTAACCAGTACTATAACTGTGTAATGTCTCTAGTCTCATCATGTAGTAACCAGTACTATAACTGTGTAATGTCTCCTCTAGTCTCATCATGTAGTAACCAGTACTATAACTGTGTAATGTCTCCTCTAGTCTCATCATGTAGTAACCAGTACTATAACTGTGTAATGTCTCCTCTAGTCTCATCATGTAGTAACCAGTACTATAACTGTGTAATGTCTCCTCTAGTCTCATCATGTAGTAACCAGTACTATAACTGTGTAATGTCTCCTCTAGTCTCATCATGTAGTAACCAGTACTATAACTGTGTAATGTCTCCTCTAGTCTCATCATGTAGTAACCAGTACTATAACTGTGTAATGTCTCCTCTAGTCTCATCATGTAGTAACCAGTACTATAACTGTGTAATGTCTCTAGTCTCATCATGTAGGGACCAGTACTATAACTGTGTAATGTCTCCTCTAGTCTCATCATGTAGTAACCAGTACTATAACTGTGTAATGTCTCCTCTAGTCTCATCATGTAGTAACCAGTACTATAACTGTGTAATGTCTCCTCTAGTCTCATCATGTAGTAACCAGTACTATAACTGTGTAATGTCTCCTCTAGTCTCATCATGTAGTAACCAGTACTATAACTGTGTAATGTCTCTAGTCTCATCATGTAGTAACCAGTACTATAACTGTGTAATGTCTCCTCTAGTCTCATCATGTAGTAACCAGTACTATAACTGTGTAATGTCTCTAGTCTCATCATGTAGTAACCAGTACTATAACTGTGTAATGTCTCCTCTAGTCTCATCATGTAGTAACCAGTACTATAACTGTGTAATGTCTCCTCTAGTCTCATCATGTAGTAACCAGTACTATAACTGTGTAATGTCTCTAGTCTCATCATGTAGTAACCAGTACTATAACTGTGTAATGTCTCCTCTAGTCTCATCATGTAGTAACCAGTACTATAACTGTGTAATGTCTCTAGTCTCATCATGTAGTAACCAGTACTATAACTGTGTAATGTCTCCTCTAGTCTCATCATGTAGTAACCAGTACTATAACTGTGTAATGTCTCCTCTAGTCTCATCATGTAGTAACCAGTACTATAACTGTGTAATGTCTCTAGTCTCATCATGTAGTAACCAGTACTATAACTGTGTAATGTCTCTAGTCTCATCATGTAGTAACCAGTACTATAACTGTGTAATGTCTCTAGTCTCATCATGTAGTAACCAGTACTATAACTGTGTAATGTCTCTAGTCTCATCATGTAGTAACCAGTACTATAACTGTGTAATGTCTCCTCTAGTCTCATCATGTAGTAACCAGTACTATAACTGTGTAATGTCTCCTCTAGTCTCATCATGTAGTAACCAGTACTATAACTGTGTAATGTCTCCTCTAGTCTCATCATGTAGTAACCAGTACTATAACTGTGTAATGTCTCCTCTAGTCTCATCATGTAGTAACCAGTACTATAACTGTGTAATGTCTCCTCTAGTCTCATCATGTAGTAACCAGTACTATAACTGTGTAATGTCTCTAGTCTCATCATGTAGTAACCAGTACTATAACTGTGTAATGTCTCCTCTAGTCTCATCATGTAGTAACCAGTACTATAACTGTGTAATGTCTCTAGTCTCATCATGTAGTAACCAGTACTATAACTGTGTAATGTCTCCTCTAGTCTCATCATGTAGTAACCAGTACTATAACTGTGTAATGTCTCCTCTAGTCTCATCATGTAGTAACCAGTACTATAACTGTGTAATGTCTCCTCTAGTCTCATCATGTAGTAACCAGTACTATAACTGTGTAATGTCTCCTCTAGTCTCATCATGTAGTAACCAGTACTATAACTGTGTAATGTCTCTAGTCTCATCATGTAGTAACCAGTACTATAACTGTGTAATGTCTCCTCTAGTCTCATCATGTAGTAACCAGTACTATAACTGTGTAATGTCTCTAGTCTCATCATGTAGTAACCAGTACTATAACTGTGTAATGTCTCTAGTCTCATCATGTAGTAACCAGTACTATAACTGTGTAATGTCTCTAGTCTCATCATGTAGTAACCAGTACTATAACTGTGTAATGTCTCTAGTCTCATCATGTAGTAACCAGTACTATAACTGTGTAATGTCTCCTCTAGTCTCATCATGTAGTAACCAGTACTATAACTGTGTAATGTCTCTAGTCTCATCATGTAGTAACCAGTACTATAACTGTGTAATGTCTCCTCTAGTCTCATCATGTAGTAACCAGTACTATAACTGTGTAATGTCTCCTCTAGTCTCATCATGTAGTAACCAGTACTATAACTGTGTAATGTCTCCTCTAGTCTCATCATGTAGTAACCAGTACTATAACTGTGTAATGTCTCCTCTAGTCTCATCATGTAGTAACCAGTACTATAACTGTGTAATGTCTCCTCTAGTCTCATCATGTAGTAACCAGTACTATAACTGTGTAATGTCTCCTCTAGTCTCATCATGTAGTAACCAGTACTATAACTGTGTAATGTCTCCTCTAGTCTCATCATGTAGTAACCAGTACTATAACTGTGTAATGTCTCTAGTCTCATCATGTAGTAACCAGTACTATAACTGTGTAATGTCTCTAGTCTCATCATGTAGTAACCAGTACTATAACTGTGTAATGTCTCTAGTCTCATCATGTAGTAACCAGTACTATAACTGTGTAATGTCTCCTCTAGTCTCATCATGTAGTAACCAGTACTATAACTGTGTAATGTCTCCTCTAGTCTCATCATGTAGTAACCAGTACTATAACTGTGTAATGTCTCTAGTCTCATCATGTAGTAACCAGTACTATAACTGTGTAATGTCTCTAGTCTCATCATGTAGTAACCAGTACTATAACTGTGTAATGTCTCTAGTCTCATCATGTAGTAACCAGTACTATAACTGTGTAATGTCTCTAGTCTCATCATGTAGTAACCAGTACTATAACTGTGTAATGTCTCTAGTCTCATCATGTAGTAACCAGTACTATAACTGTGTAATGTCTCCTCTAGTCTCATCATGTAGTAACCAGTACTATAACTGTGTAATGTCTCCTCTAGTCTCATCATGTAGTAACCAGTACTATAACTGTGTAATGTCTCCTCTAGTCTCATCATGTAGTAACCAGTACTATAACTGTGTAATGTCTCCTCTAGTCTCATCATGTAGTAACCAGTACTATAACTGTGTAATGTCTCCTCTAGTCTCATCATGTAGTAACCAGTACTATAACTGTGTAATGTCTCTAGTCTCATCATGTAGTAACCAGTACTATAACTGTGTAATGTCTCTAGTCTCATCATGTAGTAACCAGTACTATAACTGTGTAATGTCTCCTCTAGTCTCATCATGTAGTAACCAGTACTATAACTGTGTAATGTCTCTAGTCTCATCATGTAGTAACCAGTACTATAACTGTGTAATGTCTCCTCTAGTCTCATCATGTAGTAACCAGTACTATAACTGTGTAATGTCTCCTCTAGTCTCATCATGTAGTAACCAGTACTATAACTGTGTAATGTCTCCTCTAGTCTCATCATGTAGTAACCAGTACTATAACTGTGTAATGTCTCTAGTCTCATCATGTAGTAACCAGTACTATAACTGTGTAATGTCTCCTCTAGTCTCATCATGTAGTAACCAGTACTATAACTGTGTAATGTCTCCTCTAGTCTCATCATGTAGTAACCAGTACTATAACTGTGTAATGTCTCTAGTCTCATCATGTAGTAACCAGTACTATAACTGTGTAATGTCTCTAGTCTCATCATGTAGTAACCAGTACTATAACTGTGTAATGTCTCCTCTAGTCTCATCATGTAGTAACCAGTACTATAACTGTGTAATGTCTCTAGTCTCATCATGTAGTAACCAGTACTATAACTGTGTAATGTCTCCTCTAGTCTCATCATGTAGTAACCAGTACTATAACTGTGTAATGTCTCCTCTAGTCTCATCATGTAGTAACCAGTACTATAACTGTGTAATGTCTCTAGTCTCATCATGTAGTAACCAGTACTATAACTGTGTAATGTCTCTAGTCTCATCATGTAGTAACCAGTACTATAACTGTGTAATGTCTCTAGTCTCATCATGTAGTAACCAGTACTATAACTGTGTAATGTCTCTAGTCTCATCATGTAGTAACCAGTACTATAACTGTGTAATGTCTCCTCTAGTCTCATCATGTAGTAACCAGTACTATAACTGTGTAATGTCTCTAGTCTCATCATGTAGTAACCAGTACTATAACTGTGTAATGTCTCCTCTAGTCTCATCATGTAGTAACCAGTACTATAACTGTGTAATGTCTCCTCTAGTCTCATCATGTAGTAACCAGTACTATAACTGTGTAATGTCTCTAGTCTCATCATGTAGTAACCAGTACTATAACTGTGTAATGTCTCTAGTCTCATCATGTAGTAACCAGTACTATAACTGTGTAATGTCTCCTCTAGTCTCATCATGTAGTAACCAGTACTATAACTGTGTAATGTCTCTAGTCTCATCATGTAGTAACCAGTACTATAACTGTGTAATGTCTCTAGTCTCATCATGTAGTAACCAGTACTATAACTGTGTAATGTCTCCTCTAGTCTCATCATGTAGTAACCAGTACTATAACTGTGTAATGTCTCTAGTCTCATCATGTAGTAACCAGTACTATAACTGTGTAATGTCTCTAGTCTCATCATGTAGTAACCAGTACTATAACTGTGTAATGTCTCTAGTCTCATCATGTAGTAACCAGTACTATAACTGTGTAATGTCTCTAGTCTCATCATGTAGTAACCAGTACTATAACTGTGTAATGTCTCTAGTCTCATCATGTAGTAACCAGTACTATAACTGTGTAATGTCTCTAGTCTCATCATGTAGTAACCAGTACTATAACTGTGTAATGTCTCTAGTCTCATCATGTAGTAACCAGTACTATAACTGTGTAATGTCTCCTCTAGTCTCATCATGTAGTAACCAGTACTATAACTGTGTAATGTCTCCTCTAGTCTCATCATGTAGTAACCAGTACTATAACTGTGTAATGTCTCCTCTAGTCTCATCATGTAGTAACCAGTACTATAACTGTGTAATGTCTCCTCTAGTCTCATCATGTAGTAACCAGTACTATAACTGTGTAATGTCTCCTCTAGTCTCATCATGTAGTAACCAGTACTATAACTGTGTAATGTCTCCTCTAGTCTCATCATGTAGTAACCAGTACTATAACTGTGTAATGTCTCCTCTAGTCTCATCATGTAGTAACCAGTACTATAACTGTGTAATGTCTCTAGTCTCATCATGTAGTAACCAGTACTATAACTGTGTAATGTCTCCTCTAGTCTCATCATGTAGTAACCAGTACTATAACTGTGTAATGTCTCCTCTAGTCTCATCATGTAGTAACCAGTACTATAACTGTGTAATGTCTCTAGTCTCATCATGTAGTAACCAGTACTATAACTGTGTAATGTCTCCTCTAGTCTCATCATGTAGTAACCAGTACTATAACTGTGTAATGTCTCTAGTCTCATCATGTAGTAACCAGTACTATAACTGTGTAATGTCTCTAGTCTCATCATGTAGTAACCAGTACTATAACTGTGTAATGTCTCTAGTCTCATCATGTAGTAACCAGTACTATAACTGTGTAATGTCTCTAGTCTCATCATGTAGTAACCAGTACTATAACTGTGTAATGTCTCCTCTAGTCTCATCATGTAGTAACCAGTACTATAACTGTGTAATGTCTCTAGTCTCATCATGTAGTAACCAGTACTATAACTGTGTAATGTCTCTAGTCTCATCATGTAGTAACCAGTACTATAACTGTGTAATGTCTCTAGTCTCATCATGTAGTAACCAGTACTATAACTGTGTAATGTCTCCTCTAGTCTCATCATGTAGTAACCAGTACTATAACTGTGTAATGTCTCCTCTAGTCTCATCATGTAGTAACCAGTACTATAACTGTGTAATGTCTCTAGTCTCATCATGTAGTAACCAGTACTATAACTGTGTAATGTCTCCTCTAGTCTCATCATGTAGTAACCAGTACTATAACTGTGTAATGTCTCTAGTCTCATCATGTAGTAACCAGTACTATAACTGTGTAATGTCTCCTCTAGTCTCATCATGTAGTAACCAGTACTATAACTGTGTAATGTCTCTAGTCTCATCATGTAGTAACCAGTACTATAACTGTGTAATGTCTCCTCTAGTCTCATCATGTAGTAACCAGTACTATAACTGTGTAATGTCTCTAGTCTCATCATGTAGTAACCAGTACTATAACTGTGTAATGTCTCCTCTAGTCTCATCATGTAGTAACCAGTACTATAACTGTGTAATGTCTCTAGTCTCATCATGTAGTAACCAGTACTATAACTGTGTAATGTCTCTAGTCTCATCATGTAGTAACCAGTACTATAACTGTGTAATGTCTCCTCTAGTCTCATCATGTAGTAACCAGTACTATAACTGTGTAATGTCTCTAGTCTCATCATGTAGTAACCAGTACTATAACTGTGTAATGTCTCCTCTAGTCTCATCATGTAGTAACCAGTACTATAACTGTGTAATGTCTCTCTAGTCTCATCATGTAGTAACCAGTACTATAACTGTGTAATGTCTCTAGTCTCATCATGTAGTAACCAGTACTATAACTGTGTAATGTCTCCTCTAGTCTCATCATGTAGTAACCAGTACTATAACTGTGTAATGTCTCTAGTCTCATCATGTAGTAACCAGTACTATAACTGTGTAATGTCTCCTCTAGTCTCATCATGTAGTAACCAGTACTATAACTGTGTAATGTCTCCTCTAGTCTCATCATGTAGTAACCAGTACTATAACTGTGTAATGTCTCCTCTAGTCTCATCATGTAGTAACCAGTACTATAACTGTGTAATGTCTCCTCTAGTCTCATCATGTAGTAACCAGTACTATAACTGTGTAATGTCTCCTCTAGTCTCATCATGTAGTAACCAGTACTATAACTGTGTAATGTCTCCTCTAGTCTCATCATGTAGTAACCAGTACTATAACTGTGTAATGTCTCCTCTAGTCTCATCATGTAGTAACCAGTACTATAACTGTGTAATGTCTCTAGTCTCATCATGTAGTAACCAGTACTATAACTGTGTAATGTCTCTAGTCTCATCATGTAGTAACCAGTACTATAACTGTGTAATGTCTCCTCTAGTCTCATCATGTAGTAACCAGTACTATAACTGTGTAATGTCTCCTCTAGTCTCATCATGTAGTAACCAGTACTATAACTGTGTAATGTCTCCTCTAGTCTCATCATGTAGTAACCAGTACTATAACTGTGTAATGTCTCTAGTCTCATCATGTAGTAACCAGTACTATAACTGTGTAATGTCTCCTCTAGTCTCATCATGTAGTAACCAGTACTATAACTGTGTAATGTCTCTAGTCTCATCATGTAGTAACCAGTACTATAACTGTGTAATGTCTCTAGTCTCATCATGTAGTAACCAGTACTATAACTGTGTAATGTCTCCTCTAGTCTCATCATGTAGTAACCAGTACTATAACTGTGTAATGTCTCCTCTAGTCTCATCATGTAGTAACCAGTACTATAACTGTGTAATGTCTCCTCTAGTCTCATCATGTAGTAACCAGTACTATAACTGTGTAATGTCTCCTCTAGTCTCATCATGTAGTAACCAGTACTATAACTGTGTAATGTCTCCTCTAGTCTCATCATGTAGTAACCAGTACTATAACTGTGTAATGTCTCCTCTAGTCTCATCATGTAGTAACCAGTACTATAACTGTGTAATGTCTCTAGTCTCATCATGTAGTAACCAGTACTATAACTGTGTAATGTCTCTAGTCTCATCATGTAGTAACCAGTACTATAACTGTGTAATGTCTCCTCTAGTCTCATCATGTAGTAACCAGTACTATAACTGTGTAATGTCTCTAGTCTCATCATGTAGTAACCAGTACTATAACTGTGTAATGTCTCCTCTAGTCTCATCATGTAGTAACCAGTACTATAACTGTGTAATGTCTCCTCTAGTCTCATCATGTAGTAACCAGTACTATAACTGTGTAATGTCTCCTCTAGTCTCATCATGTAGTAACCAGTACTATAACTGTGTAATGTCTCTAGTCTCATCATGTAGTAACCAGTACTATAACTGTGTAATGTCTCCTCTAGTCTCATCATGTAGTAACCAGTACTATAACTGTGTAATGTCTCCTCTAGTCTCATCATGTAGTAACCAGTACTATAACTGTGTAATGTCTCTAGTCTCATCATGTAGTAACCAGTACTATAACTGTGTAATGTCTCTAGTCTCATCATGTAGTAACCAGTACTATAACTGTGTAATGTCTCCTCTAGTCTCATCATGTAGTAACCAGTACTATAACTGTGTAATGTCTCTAGTCTCATCATGTAGTAACCAGTACTATAACTGTGTAATGTCTCCTCTAGTCTCATCATGTAGTAACCAGTACTATAACTGTGTAATGTCTCCTCTAGTCTCATCATGTAGTAACCAGTACTATAACTGTGTAATGTCTCTAGTCTCATCATGTAGTAACCAGTACTATAACTGTGTAATGTCTCTAGTCTCATCATGTAGTAACCAGTACTATAACTGTGTAATGTCTCTAGTCTCATCATGTAGTAACCAGTACTATAACTGTGTAATGTCTCTAGTCTCATCATGTAGTAACCAGTACTATAACTGTGTAATGTCTCCTCTAGTCTCATCATGTAGTAACCAGTACTATAACTGTGTAATGTCTCTAGTCTCATCATGTAGTAACCAGTACTATAACTGTGTAATGTCTCCTCTAGTCTCATCATGTAGTAACCAGTACTATAACTGTGTAATGTCTCCTCTAGTCTCATCATGTAGTAACCAGTACTATAACTGTGTAATGTCTCTAGTCTCATCATGTAGTAACCAGTACTATAACTGTGTAATGTCTCTAGTCTCATCATGTAGTAACCAGTACTATAACTGTGTAATGTCTCCTCTAGTCTCATCATGTAGTAACCAGTACTATAACTGTGTAATGTCTCTAGTCTCATCATGTAGTAACCAGTACTATAACTGTGTAATGTCTCTAGTCTCATCATGTAGTAACCAGTACTATAACTGTGTAATGTCTCCTCTAGTCTCATCATGTAGTAACCAGTACTATAACTGTGTAATGTCTCTAGTCTCATCATGTAGTAACCAGTACTATAACTGTGTAATGTCTCTAGTCTCATCATGTAGTAACCAGTACTATAACTGTGTAATGTCTCTAGTCTCATCATGTAGTAACCAGTACTATAACTGTGTAATGTCTCTAGTCTCATCATGTAGTAACCAGTACTATAACTGTGTAATGTCTCTAGTCTCATCATGTAGTAACCAGTACTATAACTGTGTAATGTCTCTAGTCTCATCATGTAGTAACCAGTACTATAACTGTGTAATGTCTCTAGTCTCATCATGTAGTAACCAGTACTATAACTGTGTAATGTCTCCTCTAGTCTCATCATGTAGTAACCAGTACTATAACTGTGTAATGTCTCCTCTAGTCTCATCATGTAGTAACCAGTACTATAACTGTGTAATGTCTCCTCTAGTCTCATCATGTAGTAACCAGTACTATAACTGTGTAATGTCTCCTCTAGTCTCATCATGTAGTAACCAGTACTATAACTGTGTAATGTCTCCTCTAGTCTCATCATGTAGTAACCAGTACTATAACTGTGTAATGTCTCCTCTAGTCTCATCATGTAGTAACCAGTACTATAACTGTGTAATGTCTCCTCTAGTCTCATCATGTAGTAACCAGTACTATAACTGTGTAATGTCTCTAGTCTCATCATGTAGTAACCAGTACTATAACTGTGTAATGTCTCCTCTAGTCTCATCATGTAGTAACCAGTACTATAACTGTGTAATGTCTCCTCTAGTCTCATCATGTAGTAACCAGTACTATAACTGTGTAATGTCTCTAGTCTCATCATGTAGTAACCAGTACTATAACTGTGTAATGTCTCCTCTAGTCTCATCATGTAGTAACCAGTACTATAACTGTGTAATGTCTCTAGTCTCATCATGTAGTAACCAGTACTATAACTGTGTAATGTCTCTAGTCTCATCATGTAGTAACCAGTACTATAACTGTGTAATGTCTCTAGTCTCATCATGTAGTAACCAGTACTATAACTGTGTAATGTCTCTAGTCTCATCATGTAGTAACCAGTACTATAACTGTGTAATGTCTCCTCTAGTCTCATCATGTAGTAACCAGTACTATAACTGTGTAATGTCTCTAGTCTCATCATGTAGTAACCAGTACTATAACTGTGTAATGTCTCTAGTCTCATCATGTAGTAACCAGTACTATAACTGTGTAATGTCTCTAGTCTCATCATGTAGTAACCAGTACTATAACTGTGTAATGTCTCCTCTAGTCTCATCATGTAGTAACCAGTACTATAACTGTGTAATGTCTCCTCTAGTCTCATCATGTAGTAACCAGTACTATAACTGTGTAATGTCTCTAGTCTCATCATGTAGTAACCAGTACTATAACTGTGTAATGTCTCCTCTAGTCTCATCATGTAGTAACCAGTACTATAACTGTGTAATGTCTCTAGTCTCATCATGTAGTAACCAGTACTATAACTGTGTAATGTCTCCTCTAGTCTCATCATGTAGTAACCAGTACTATAACTGTGTAATGTCTCTAGTCTCATCATGTAGTAACCAGTACTATAACTGTGTAATGTCTCCTCTAGTCTCATCATGTAGTAACCAGTACTATAACTGTGTAATGTCTCTAGTCTCATCATGTAGTAACCAGTACTATAACTGTGTAATGTCTCCTCTAGTCTCATCATGTAGTAACCAGTACTATAACTGTGTAATGTCTCTAGTCTCATCATGTAGTAACCAGTACTATAACTGTGTAATGTCTCTAGTCTCATCATGTAGTAACCAGTACTATAACTGTGTAATGTCTCCTCTAGTCTCATCATGTAGTAACCAGTACTATAACTGTGTAATGTCTCTAGTCTCATCATGTAGTAACCAGTACTATAACTGTGTAATGTCTCCTCTAGTCTCATCATGTAGTAACCAGTACTATAACTGTGTAATGTCTCTCTAGTCTCATCATGTAGTAACCAGTACTATAACTGTGTAATGTCTCTAGTCTCATCATGTAGTAACCAGTACTATAACTGTGTAATGTCTCCTCTAGTCTCATCATGTAGTAACCAGTACTATAACTGTGTAATGTCTCTAGTCTCATCATGTAGTAACCAGTACTATAACTGTGTAATGTCTCCTCTAGTCTCATCATGTAGTAACCAGTACTATAACTGTGTAATGTCTCCTCTAGTCTCATCATGTAGTAACCAGTACTATAACTGTGTAATGTCTCCTCTAGTCTCATCATGTAGTAACCAGTACTATAACTGTGTAATGTCTCCTCTAGTCTCATCATGTAGTAACCAGTACTATAACTGTGTAATGTCTCCTCTAGTCTCATCATGTAGTAACCAGTACTATAACTGTGTAATGTCTCCTCTAGTCTCATCATGTAGTAACCAGTACTATAACTGTGTAATGTCTCCTCTAGTCTCATCATGTAGTAACCAGTACTATAACTGTGTAATGTCTCTAGTCTCATCATGTAGTAACCAGTACTATAACTGTGTAATGTCTCTAGTCTCATCATGTAGTAACCAGTACTATAACTGTGTAATGTCTCCTCTAGTCTCATCATGTAGTAACCAGTACTATAACTGTGTAATGTCTCCTCTAGTCTCATCATGTAGTAACCAGTACTATAACTGTGTAATGTCTCCTCTAGTCTCATCATGTAGTAACCAGTACTATAACTGTGTAATGTCTCTAGTCTCATCATGTAGTAACCAGTACTATAACTGTGTAATGTCTCCTCTAGTCTCATCATGTAGTAACCAGTACTATAACTGTGTAATGTCTCTAGTCTCATCATGTAGTAACCAGTACTATAACTGTGTAATGTCTCTAGTCTCATCATGTAGTAACCAGTACTATAACTGTGTAATGTCTCCTCTAGTCTCATCATGTAGTAACCAGTACTATAACTGTGTAATGTCTCTAGTCTCATCATGTAGTAACCAGTACTATAACTGTGTAATGTCTCCTCTAGTCTCATCATGTAGTAACCAGTACTATAACTGTGTAATGTCTCTAGTCTCATCATGTAGTAACCAGTACTATAACTGTGTAATGTCTCCTCTAGTCTCATCATGTAGTAACCAGTACTATAACTGTGTAATGTCTCCTCTAGTCTCATCATGTAGTAACCAGTACTATAACTGTGTAATGTCTCCTCTAGTCTCATCATGTAGTAACCAGTACTATAACTGTGTAATGTCTCTAGTCTCATCATGTAGTAACCAGTACTATAACTGTGTAATGTCTCCTCTAGTCTCATCATGTAGTAACCAGTACTATAACTGTGTAATGTCTCCTCTAGTCTCATCATGTAGTAACCAGTACTATAACTGTGTAATGTCTCTAGTCTCATCATGTAGTAACCAGTACTATAACTGTGTAATGTCTCCTCTAGTCTCATCATGTAGTAACCAGTACTATAACTGTGTAATGTCTCCTCTAGTCTCATCATGTAGTAACCAGTACTATAACTGTGTAATGTCTCCTCTAGTCTCATCATGTAGTAACCAGTACTATAACTGTGTAATGTCTCCTCTAGTCTCATCATGTAGTAACCAGTACTATAACTGTGTAATGTCTCCTCTAGTCTCATCATGTAGTAACCAGTACTATAACTGTGTAATGTCTCCTCTAGTCTCATCATGTAGTAACCAGTACTATAACTGTGTAATGTCTCCTCTAGTCTCATCATGTAGTAACCAGTACTATAACTGTGTAATGTCTCTAGTCTCATCATGTAGTAACCAGTACTATAACTGTGTAATGTCTCTAGTCTCATCATGTAGTAACCAGTACTATAACTGTGTAATGTCTCCTCTAGTCTCATCATGTAGTAACCAGTACTATAACTGTGTAATGTCTCCTCTAGTCTCATCATGTAGTAACCAGTACTATAACTGTGTAATGTCTCTAGTCTCATCATGTAGTAACCAGTACTATAACTGTGTAATGTCTCCTCTAGTCTCATCATGTAGTAACCAGTACTATAACTGTGTAATGTCTCTAGTCTCATCATGTAGTAACCAGTACTATAACTGTGTAATGTCTCTAGTCTCATCATGTAGTAACCAGTACTATAACTGTGTAATGTCTCTAGTCTCATCATGTAGTAACCAGTACTATAACTGTGTAATGTCTCCTCTAGTCTCATCATGTAGTAACCAGTACTATAACTGTGTAATGTCTCCTCTAGTCTCATCATGTAGTAACCAGTACTATAACTGTGTAATGTCTCTAGTCTCATCATGTAGTAACCAGTACTATAACTGTGTAATGTCTCCTCTAGTCTCATCATGTAGTAACCAGTACTATAACTGTGTAATGTCTCTAGTCTCATCATGTAGTAACCAGTACTATAACTGTGTAATGTCTCCTCTAGTCTCATCATGTAGTAACCAGTACTATAACTGTGTAATGTCTCTAGTCTCATCATGTAGTAACCAGTACTATAACTGTGTAATGTCTCCTCTAGTCTCATCATGTAGTAACCAGTACTATAACTGTGTAATGTCTCTAGTCTCATCATGTAGTAACCAGTACTATAACTGTGTAATGTCTCCTCTAGTCTCATCATGTAGTAACCAGTACTATAACTGTGTAATGTCTCTAGTCTCATCATGTAGTAACCAGTACTATAACTGTGTAATGTCTCTAGTCTCATCATGTAGTAACCAGTACTATAACTGTGTAATGTCTCCTCTAGTCTCATCATGTAGTAACCAGTACTATAACTGTGTAATGTCTCTAGTCTCATCATGTAGTAACCAGTACTATAACTGTGTAATGTCTCCTCTAGTCTCATCATGTAGTAACCAGTACTATAACTGTGTAATGTCTCTTCTAGTCTCATCATGTAGTAACCAGTACTATAACTGTGTAATGTCTCTAGTCTCATCATGTAGTAACCAGTACTATAACTGTGTAATGTCTCCTCTAGTCTCATCATGTAGTAACCAGTACTATAACTGTGTAATGTCTCTAGTCTCATCATGTAGGGACCAGTACTATAACTGTGTAATGTCTCCTCTAGTCTCATCATGTAGTAACCAGTACTATAACTGTGTAATGTCTCCTCTAGTCTCATCATGTAGTAACCAGTACTATAACTGTGTAATGTCTCCTCTAGTCTCATCATGTAGTAACCAGTACTATAACTGTGTAATGTCTCCTCTAGTCTCATCATGTAGTAACCAGTACTATAACTGTGTAATGTCTCCTCTAGTCTCATCATGTAGTAACCAGTACTATAACTGTGTAATGTCTCCTCTAGTCTCATCATGTAGTAACCAGTACTATAACTGTGTAATGTCTCCTCTAGTCTCATCATGTAGTAACCAGTACTATAACTGTGTAATGTCTCTAGTCTCATCATGTAGTAACCAGTACTATAACTGTGTAATGTCTCTAGTCTCATCATGTAGTAACCAGTACTATAACTGTGTAATGTCTCCTCTAGTCTCATCATGTAGTAACCAGTACTATAACTGTGTAATGTCTCCTCTAGTCTCACCATGTAGTAACCAGTACTATAACTGTGTAATGTCTCTAGTCTCATCATGTAGTAACCAGTACTATAACTGTGTAATGTCTCCTCTAGTCTCACCATGTAGTAACCAGTACTATAACTGTGTAATGTCTCTAGTCTCATCATGTAGTAACCCGTACTATAACTGTGTAATGTCTCCTCTAGTCTCATCATGTAGTAACCAGTACTATAACTGTGTAATGTCTCTAGTCTCATCATGTAGTAACCAGTACTATAACTGTGTAATGTCTCCTCTAGTCTCATCATGTAGTAACCAGTACTATATCTGTGTAATGTCTCCTCTAGTCTCATCATGTAGTAACCAGTACTATAACTGTCTAATGTCTCCTCTAGTCTCATCATGTAGTAACCAGTACTATAACTGTGTAATGTCTCTAGTCTCATCATGTAGCAACCAGTACTATAACTGTGTAATGTCTCCTCTAGTCTCATCATGTAGTAACCAGTACTATATCTGTGTAATGTCTCCTCTAGTCTCATCATGTAGTAACCAGTACTATATCTGTGTAATGTCTCCTCTAGTCTCATCATGTAGTAACCAGTACTATAACTGTGTAATGTATCCTCTAGTCTCATCATGTAGTAACCAGTACTATAACTGTGTAATGTCTCCTCTAGTCTCATCATGTAGTAACCAGTACTATAACTGTGTAATGTCTCTAGTCTCATCATGTAGTAACCAGTACTATAACTGTGTAATGTCTCTAGTCTCATCATGTAGTAACCAGTACTATAACTGTGTAATGTCTCCTCTAGTCTCATCATGTAGTAACCAGTACTATAACTGTGTAATGTCTCCTCTAGTCTCACCATGTAGTAACCAGTACTATAACTGTGTAATGTCTCTAGTCTCATCATGTAGTAACCAGTACTATAACTGTGTAATGTCTCCTCTAGTCTCATCATGTAGTAACCAGTACTATATCTGTGTAATGTCTCCTCTAGTCTCATCATGTAGTAACCAGTACTATAACTGTCTAATGTCTCCTCTAGTCTCATCATGTAGTAACCAGTACTATAACTGTGTAATGTCTCTAGTCTCATCATGTAGCAACCAGTACTATAACTGTGTAATGTCTCCTCTAGTCTCATCATGTAGTAACCAGTACTATATCTGTGTAATGTCTCCTCTAGTCTCATCATGTAGTAACCAGTACTATAACTGTGTAATGTCTCCTCTAGTCTCATCATGTAGTAACCAGTACTATAACTGTGTAATGTCTCCTCTAGTCTCATCATGTAGTAACCAGTACTATATCTGTGTAAAGTCTCCTCTAGTCTCATCATGTAGTAACCAGTACTATAACTGTGTAATGTCTCCTCTAGTCTCATCATGTAGTAACCAATACTATAACTGTGTAATGTCTCTAGTCTCATCATGTAGCAACCAGTACTATAACTGTGTAATGTCTCCTCTAGTCTCATCATGTAGTAACCAGTACTATATCTGTGTAATGTCTCCTCTAGTCTCATCATGTAGTAACCAGAACTATACCTGTGTAATGTCTCCTCTAGTCTCATCATGTAGTAACCAGAACTATACCTGTGTAATGTCTCCTCTAGTCTCATCATGTAGTAACCAGAACTATACCTGTGTAATGTCTCCTCTAGTCTCATCATGTAGTAACCAGTACTATAACTGTGTAATGTCTCCTCTAGTCTCATCATGTAGTAACCAGTACTATAACTGTGTAATGTCTCTAGTCTCATCATGTAGTAACCAGTACTATAACTGTGTAATGTCTCTAGTCTCATCATGTAGTAACCAGTACTATAACTGTGTAATGTCTCCTCTAGTCTCATCATGTAGTAACCAGTACTATAACTGTGTAATGTCTCCTCTAGTCTCATCATGTAGTAACCAGTACTATAACTGTGTAATGTCTCCTCTAGTCTCATCATGTAGTAACCAGTACTATAACTGTGTAATGTCTCCTCTAGTCTCATCATGTAGTAACCAGTACTATAACTGTGTAACGTCTCCTCTAGTCTCATCATGTAGTAACCAGTACTATAACTGTGTAATGTCTCCTCTAGTCTCATCATGTTGTAACCAGTACTATAACTGTGTAATGTCTCCTCTAGTCTCATCATGTAGTAACCAGTACTATAACTGTGTAATGTCTCCTCTAGTCTCATCATGTAGTAACCAGTACTATAAGTGTGTAATGTCTCCTCTAGTCTCATCATGTAGAAACCAGTACTATAACTGTGTAATGTCTCTAGTCTCATCATGTAGGGACCAGTACTATAACTGTGTAATGTCTCTTCTAGTCTCATCATGTAGTAACCAGTACTATAACTGTGTAATGTCTCCTCTAGTCTCATCATGTAGTAACCAGTACTATAACTGTGTAATGTCTCCTCTAGTCTCATCATGTAGTAACCAGTACTATAACTGTGTAATGTCTCCTCTAGTCTCACCATGTAGTAACCAGTACTATAACTACGTAATGTCTCCTCTAGTCTCATCATGTAGTAACCAGAACTATACCTGTGTAATGTCTCCTCTAGTCTCATCATGTAGTAACCAGTACTATAACTGTGTAATGTTTCCTCTAGTCTCATCATGTAGTAACCAGAACTATACCTGTGTAATGTATCCTCTAGTCTCATCATGTAGTAACCAGTACTATAACTGTGTAATGTCTCCTCTAGTCTCATCATGTAGTAACCAGTACTATAACTGTGTAATGTCTCCTCTAGTCTCATCATGTAGTAACCAGTACTATAACTGTGTAATGTCTCCTCTAGTCTCATCATGTAGTAACCAGTACTATAACTGTGTAATGTCTCCTCTAGTCTCATCATGTAGTAACCAGTACTATAACTGTGTAATGTCTCTAGTCTCATCATGTAGTAACCAGTACTATAACTGTGTAATGTCTCCTCTAGTCTCATCATGTAGTAACCAGGACTATAACTGTGTAATGTCTCTAGTCTCATCATGTAGTGACCAGTACTATAACTGTGTAATGTCTCCTCTAGTCTCATCATGTAGTAACCAGTACTATAACTGTGTAATGTCTCTAGTCTCATCATGTAGTAACCAGTACTATAACTGTGTAATGTCTCCTCTAGTCTCATCATGTAGTAACCAGGACTATAACTGTGTAATGTCTCTATTCTCATCATGTAGTAACCAGTACTATAACTGTGTAATGTCTCTAGTCTCATCATGTAGTAACCAGTACTATAACTGTGTAATGTCTCCTCTAGTCTCATCATGTAGTAACCAGTACTATAACTGTGTAATGTCTCCTCTAGTCTCATCATGTAGTAACCAGTACTATAAATGTGTAATGTCTCCTCTAGTGTCACCATGTAGTAACCAGTACTATAAATATGTAATGTCTCCTCTAGTCTCATCATGTAGTAACCAGTACTATACCTGTGTAATGTATCCTCTAGTCTCATCATGTAGTAACCAGTACTATAACTGTGTAATGTCTCCTCTAGCCTCATCATGTAGTAACCAGTACTATAACTGTGTAATGTCTCCTCTAGTCTCATCATGTAGTAACCAGTACTATAACTGTGTAATGTCTCCTCTAGTCTCATCATGTAGTAACCAGTACTATAACTGTGTAATGTCTCTAGTCTCATCATGTAGTAACCAGTACTATAACTGTGTAATGTCTCTAGTCTCATCATGTAGTAACCAGTACTATAACTGTGTAATGTCTCCTCTAGTCTCATCATGTAGTAACCATTACTATAACTGTGTAATGTCTCCTCTATTCTCATCATGTAGTAACCAGTACTATAACTGTGTAATGTCTCTAGTCTCATCATGTAGTAACCAGTACTATAACTGTGTAATGTCTCCTCTAGTCTCATCATGTAGTAACCAGGACTATAACTGTGTAATGTCTCTAGTCTCATGTAGTAACCAGTACTATAACTGTGAAATGTCTCTAGTCTCATCATGTAGTAACCAGTACTATAACTGTGTAATGTCTCCTCTAGTCTCATCATGTAGTAACCAGTACTATAACTGTGTAATGTCTCCTCTAGTCTCATCATGTACTAACCAGTACTATAACTGTGTAATGTCTCTAGTCTCATCATGTAGTAACCAGTACTATAACTGTGTAATGTCTCCTCTAGTCTCATCATGTAGTAACCAGTACTATAACTGTGTAATGTCTCCTCTAGTCTCATCATGTAGTAACCAGTACTATAACTGTGTAATGTCTCCTCTAGTCTCATCATGTAGTGACCAGTACTATAACTGTGTAATGTCTCCTCTAGTCTCATCATGTAGTAACCAGTACTATAACTGTGTAATGTCTCTAGTCTCATCATGTAGTAACCAGTACTATAACTGTGTAATGTCTCTAGTCTCATCATGTAGTAACCAGTACTATAACTGTGTAATGTCTCTAGTCTCATCATGTAGTAACCAGTACTATAACTGTGTAATGTCTCCTCTAGTCTCATCATGTAGTAACCAGTACTATATCTGTGTAATGTCTCCTCTAGTCTCATCATGTAGTAACCAGTACTATAACTGTCTAATGTCTCCTCTAGTCTCATCATGTAGTAACCAGTACTATAACTGTGTAATGTCTCTAGTCTCATCATGTAGCAACCAGTACTATAACTGTGTAATGTCTCCTCTAGTCTCATCATGTAGTAACCAGTACTATATCTGTGTAATGTCTCCTCTAGTCTCATCATGTAGTAACCAGTACTATAACTGTGTAATGTCTCCTCTAGTCTCATCATGTAGTAACCAGTACTATAACTGTGTAATGTCTCCTCTAGTCTCATCATGTAGTAACCAGTACTATAACTGTGTAACGTCTCCTCTAGTCTCATCATGTAGTAACCAGTACTATAACTGTGTAATGTCTCCTCTAGTCTCATCATGTAGTAACCAGTACTATAACTGTGTAATGTCTCCTCTAGTCTCATCATGTAGTAACCAGTACTATAAGTGTGTAATGTCTCCTCTAGTCTCATCATGTAGAAACCAGTACTATAACTGTGTAATGTCTCTAGTCTCATCATGTAGGGACCAGTACTATAACTGTGTAATGTCTCTTCTAGTCTCATCATGTAGTAACCAGTACTATAACTGTGTAATGTCTCCTCTAGTCTCATCATGTAGTAACCAGTACTATAACTGTGTAATGTCTCCTCTAGTCTCATCATGTAGTAACCAGTACTATAACTGTGTAATGTCTCCTCTAGTCTCACCATGTAGTAACCAGTACTATAACTACGTAATGTCTCCTCTAGTCTCATCATGTAGTAACCAGAACTATACCTGTGTAATGTCTCCTCTAGTCTCATCATGTAGTAACCAGTACTATAACTGTGTAATGTCTCCTCTAGTCTCATCATGTAGTAACCAGAACTATACCTGTGTAATGTATCCTCTAGTCTCATCATGTAGTAACCAGTACTATAACTGTGTAATGTCTCCTCTAGTCTCATCATGTAGTAACCAGTACTATAACTGTGTAATGTCTCTAGTCTCATCATGTAGTAACCAGTACTATAACTGTGTAATGTCTCCTCTAGTCTCATCATGTAGTAACCAGTACTATAACTGTGTAATGTCTCTAGTCTCATCATGTAGTAACCAGTACTATAACTGTGTAATGTCTCTAGTCTCATCATGTAGTAACCAGTACTATAACTGTGTAATGTCTCCTCTAGTCTCATCATGTAGTAACCAGTACTATAACTGTGTAATGTCTCCTCTAGTCTCATCATGTAGTAACCAGTACTATAACTGTGTAATGTCTCCTCTAGTCTCATCATGTAGTAACCAGTACTATAACTGTGTAATGTCTCCTCTAGTCTCATCATGTAGTAACCAATACTATAACTGTGTAATGTCTCTAGTCTCATCATGTAGTAACCAGTACTATAACTGTGTAATGTCTCCTCTAGTCTCATCATGTAGTAACCAATACTATAACTGTGTAATGTCTCTAGTCTCATCATGTAGTAACCAGTACTATAAGTGTGTAATGTCTCCTCTAGTCTCATCATGTAGTAACCAGTACTATAACTGTGTAATGTCTCTAGTCTCATCATGTAGTAACCAGTACTATAACTGTGTAATGTCTCCTCTAGTCTCATCATGTAGTAACCAGTACTATAACTGTGTAATGTCTCCTCTAGTCTCATCATGTAGTAACCAGTACTATAACTGTGTAATGTCTCCTCTAGTCTCATCATGTAGTAACCAGTACTATAACTGTGTAATGTCTCTAGTCTCATCATGTAGTAACCAGTACTATAAGTGTGTAATGTCTCCTCTAGTCTCATCATGTAGTAACCAGTACTATAACTGTGTAATGTCTCCTCTAGTCTCATCATGTAGTAACCAGTACTATAACTGTGTAATGTCTCCTCTAGTCTCATCATGTAGTGACCAGTACTATAACTGTGTAATGTCTCCTCTAGTCTCATCATGTTGTAACCAGTACTATAACTGTTAAATGTCTCTAGTCTCATCATGTAGTAACCAGTACTATAACTGTGTAATGTCTCCTCTAGTCTCATCATGTAGTAACCAGTACTATATCTGTGTAATGTCTCCTCTAGTCTCATCATGTAGTAACCAGTACTATAACTGTGTAATGTCTCCTCTAGTGTCATCATGTAGTAACCAGTACTATAACTGTGTAATGTCTCCTCTAGTCTCATCATGTAGTAACCAATACTATAACTGTGTAATGTCTCTAGTCTCATCATGTAGCAACCAGTACTATAACTGTGTAATGTCTCCTCTAGTCTCATCATGTAGTAACCAGTACTATATCTGTGTAATGTCTCCTCTAGTCTCATCATGTAGTAACCAGTACTATAACTGTGTAATGTCTCCTCTAGTCTCATCATGTAGTAACCAGTACTATAACTGTGTAATGTCTCCTCTAGTCTCATCATGTAGTAACCAGTACTATAACTGTGTAATGTCTCCTCTAGTCTCATCATGTAGTAACCAGTACTATAACTGTGTAATGTCTCCTCTAGTCTCACCATGTAGTAACCAGTACTATAACTGTGTAATGTCTCCTCTAGTCTCATCATGTAGTAACCAGAACTATACCTGTGTAATGTATCCTCTAGTCTCATCATGTAGTAACCAGTACTATAACTGTGTAATGTCTCCTCTAGTCTCATCATGTAGTAACCAGTACTATAACTGTGTAATGTCTCCTCTAGTCTCATCATGTAGTAACCAGTACTATAACTGTGTAATGTCTCCTCTAGTCTCATCATGTAGTAACCAGTACTATAACTGTGTAATGTCTCTAGTCTCATCATGTAGTAACCAGTACTATAACTGTGTAATGTCTCTAGTCTCATCATGTAGTAACCAGTACTATAACTGTGTAATGTCTCCTCTAGTCTCATCATGTAGTAACCAGTACTATAACTGTGTAATGTCTCCTCTAGTCTCATCATGTAGTAACCAGTACTATAAATGTGTAATGTCTCCTCTAGTCTCACCATGTAGTAACCAGTACTATAAATATGTAATGTCTCCTCTAGTCTCATCATGTAGTAACCAGTACTATACCTGTGTAATGTATCCTCTAGTCTCATCATGTAGTAACCAGTACTATAACTGTGTAATGTCTCCTCTAGCCTCATCATGTAGTAACCAGTACTATAACTGTGTAATGTCTCCTCTAGTCTCATCATGTAGTAACCAGTACTATAACTGTGTAATGTCTCCTCTAGTCTCATCATGTAGTAACCAGTACTATAACTGTGTAATGTCTCTAGTCTCATGTAGTAACCAGTACTATAACTGTGTAATGTCTCTAGTCTCATCATGTAGTAACCAGTACTATAACTGTGTAATGTCTCTAGTCTCATGTAGTAACCAGTACTATAACTGTGAAATGTCTCTAGTCTCATCATGTAGTAACCAGTACTATAACTGTGTAATGTCTCCTCTAGTCTCATCATGTAGTAACCAGTACTATAACTGTGTAATGTCTCCTCTAGTCTCATCATGTAGTAACCAGTACTATAACTGTGTAATGTCTCTAGTCTCATCATGTAGTAACCAGTACTATAACTGTGTAATGTCTCCTCTAGTCTCATCATGTAGTAACCAGTACTATAACTGTGTAATGTCTCCTCTAGTCTCATCATGTAGTAACCAGTACTATAACTGTGTAATGTCTCCTCTAGTCTCATCATGTAGTGACCAGTACTATAACTGTGTAATGTCTCCTCTAGTCTCATCATGTAGTAACCAGTACTATAACTGTGTAATGTCTCTAGTCTCATCATGTAGTAACCAGTACTATACCTGTGTAATGTCTCTAGTCTCATCATGTAGTAACCAGTACTATAACTGTGTAATGTCTCCTCTAGTCTCATCATGTAGTAACCAGTACTATATCTGTGTAATGTCTCCTCTAGTCTCATCATGTAGTAACCAGTACTATAACTGTCTAATGTCTCCTCTAGTCTCATCATGTAGTAACCAGTACTATAACTGTGTAATGTCTCTAGTCTCATCATGTAGTAACCAGTACTATAAGTGTGTAATGTCTCTAGTCTCATCATGTAGTAACCAGTACTATAACTGTGTAATGTCTCTAGTCTCATCATGTAGTAACCAGTACTATAACTGTGTAATGTCTCCTCTAGTCTCATCATGTAGTAACCAGTACTATAACTGTGTAATGTCTCCTCTACTCTCATCATGTAGTAACCAGTACTATAACTGTGTAATGTCTCTAGTCTCATCATGTAGTAACCAGTACTATAACTGTGTAATGTCTCCTCTAGTCTCATCATGTAGTAACCAGTACTATAACTGTGTAATGTCTCCTCTAGTCTCATCATGTAGTAACCAGTACTATAACTGTGTAATGTCTCTAGTCTCATCATGTAGTAACCAGTACTATAACTGTGTAATGTCTCCTCTAGTCTCATCATGTAGTAACCAGTACTATAACTGTGTAATGTCTCCTCTAGTCTCATCATGTAGTAACCAGTACTATAACTGTGTAATGTCTCCTCTAGTCTCATCATGTAGTAACCAGTACTATAACTGTGTAATGTCTCTAGTCTCATCATGTAGTAACCAGTACTATAACTGTGTAATGTCTCCTCTAGTCTCATCATGTAGTAACCAGTACTATAACTGTGTAATGTCTCCTCTAGTCTCATCATGTAGTAACCAGTACTATAACTGTGTAATGTCTCCTCTAGTCTCATCATGTAGTAACCAGTACTATAACTGTGTAATGTCTCCTCTAGTCTCATCATGTAGTAACCAGTACTATAACTGTGTAATGTCTCCTCTAGTCTCATCATGTAGGGACCAGTACTATAACTGTGTAATGTCTCCTCTAGTCTCATCATGTAGTAACCAGTACTATAACTGTGTAATGTCTCCTCTAGTCTCATCATGTAGTAACCAGTACTATAACTGTGTAATGTCTCTAGTCTCATCATGTAGTAACCAGTACTATAACTGTGTAATGTCTCCTCTAGTCTCATCATGTAGTAACCAGTACTATAACTGTGTAATGTCTCTAGTCTCATCATGTAGTAACCAGTACTATAACTGTGTAATGTCTCCTCTAGTCTCATCATGTAGTAACCAGTACTATAACTGTGTAATGTCTCCTCTAGTCTCATCATGTAGTAACCAGGACTATAACTGTGTAATGTCTCCTCTAGTCTCATCATGTAGTAACCAGTACTATAACTGTGTAATGTCTCTAGTCTCATCATGTAGTAACCAGTACTATAACTGTGTAATGTCTCTAGTCTCATCATGTAGTAACCAGTACTATAACTGTGTAATGTCTCTAGTCTCATCATGTAGTAACCAGTACTATAACTGTGTAATGTCTCTAGTCTCATCATGTAGTAACCAGTACTATAACTGTGTAATGTCTCCTCTAGTCTCATCATGTAGTAACCAGTACTATAACTGTGTAATGTCTCTAGTCTCATCATGTAGTAACCAGTACTATAACTGTGTAATGTCTCCTCTAGTCTCATCATGTAGTAACCAGTACTATAACTGTGTAATGTCTCCTCTAGTCTCATCATGTAGTAACCAGTACTATAACTGTGTAATGTCTCTAGTCTCATCATGTAGTAACCAGTACTATAACTGTGTAATGTCTCTAGTCTCATCATGTAGTAACCAGTACTATAACTGTGTAATGTCTCTAGTCTCATCATGTAGTAACCAGTACTATAACTGTGTAATGTCTCCTCTAGTCTCATCATGTAGTAACCAGTACTATAACTGTGTAATGTCTCCTCTAGTCTCATCATGTAGTAACCAGTACTATAGCTGTGTAATGTCTCCTCTAGTCTCATCATGTAGTAACCAGTACTATAACTGTGTAATGTCTCCTCTAGTCTCATCATGTAGTAACCAGTACTATAACTGTGTAATGTCTCTAGTCTCATCATGTAGTAACCAGTACTATAACTGTGTAATGTCTCTAGTCTCATCATGTAGTAACCAGTACTATAACTGTGTAATGTCTCTAGTCTCATCATGTAGTAACCAGTACTATAACTGTGTAATGTCTCTAGTCTCATCATGTAGTAACCAGTACTATAACTGTGTAATGTCTCTAGTCTCATCATGTAGTAACCAGTACTATAACTGTGTAATGTCTCTAGTCTCATCATGTAGTAACCAGTACTATAACTGTGTAATGTCTCTAGTCTCATCATGTAGTAACCAGTACTATAACTGTGTAATGTCTCTAGTCTCATCATGTAGTAACCAGTACTATAACTGTGTAATGTCTCCTCTAGTCTCATCATGTAGTAACCAGTACTATAACTGTGTAATGTCTCTAGTCTCATCATGTAGTAACCAGTACTATAACTGTGTAATGTCTCTAGTCTCATCATGTAGTAACCATTACTATAACTGTGTAATGTCTCCTCTAGTCTCATCATGTAGTAACCAGTACTATAACTGTGTAATGTCTCCTCTAGTCTCATCATGTAGTAACCAGTACTATAACTGTGTAATGTCTCCTCTAGTCTCATCATGTAGTAACCAGTACTATAACTGTGTAATGTCTCCTCTAGTCTCATCATGTAGTAACCAGTACTATAACTGTGTAATGTCTCCTCTAGTCTCATCATGTAGTAACCAGTACTATAACTGTGTAATGTCTCCTCTAGTCTCATCATGTAGTAACCAGTACTATAACTGTGTAATGTCTCCTCTAGTCTCACCATGTAGTAACCAGTACTATAACTACGTAATGTCTCCTCTAGTCTCATCATGTAGTAACCAGAACTATACCTGTGTAATGTCTCCTCTAGTCTCATCATGTAGTAACCAGTACTATAACTGTGTAATGTCTCCTCTAGTCTCATCATGTAGTAACCAGTACTATAACTGTGTAATGTCTCCTCTAGTCTCATCATGTAGTAACCAGTACTATAACTGTGTAATGTCTCTAGTCTCATCATGTAGTAACCAGTACTATAACTGTGTAATGTCTCCTCTAGTCTCATCATGTAGTAACCAGTACTATAACTGTGTAATGTCTCTAGTCTCATCATGTAGTAACCAGTACTATAACTGTGTAATGTCTCCTCTAGTCTCATCATGTAGTAACCAGTACTATAACTGTGTAATGTCTCTAGTCTCATCATGTAGTAACCAGTACTATAACTGTGTAATGTCTCCTCTAGTCTCATCATGTAGTAACCAGTACTATAACTGTGTAATGTCTCCTCTAGTCTCATCATGTAGTAACCAGTACTATAACTGTGTAATGTCTCTATTCTCATCATGTAGTAACCAGTACTATAACTGTGTAATGTATCCTCTAGTCTCATCATGTAGTAACCAGTACTATAACTGTGTAATGTCTCCTCTAGTCTCATCATGTAGTAACCAATACTATAACTATGTAATGTCTCTAGTCTCATCATGTAGTAACCAGTACTATAACTGTGTAATGTCTCCTCTAGTCTCATCATGTAGTAACCAGTACTATAACTGTGTAATGTCTCTAGTCTCATCATGTAGTAACCAGTACTATAACTGTGTAATGTCTCCTCTAGTCTCATCATGTAGTAACCAGTACTATAACTGTGTAATGTCTCCTCTAGTCTCATCATGTAGTAACCAGTACTATAACTGTGTAATGTCTCCTCTAGTCTCATCATGTAGTGACTAGTACTATAACTGTGTAATGTCTCTAGTCTCATCATGTAGTAACCAGTACTATAACTGTGTAATGTCTCCTCTAGTCTCATCATGTAGTAACCAGTACTATAACTGTGTAATGTCTCCTCTAGTCTCATCATGTAGTAACCAGTACTATAACTGTGTAATGTCTCCTCTAGTCTCATCATGTAGTAACCAGTACTATAACTGTGTAATGTCTCCTCTAGTCTCATCATGTAGAAACCAGTACTATAACTGTGTAATGTCTCTTCTAGTCTCATCATGTAGTAACCAGTACTATAACTGTGTAATGTCTCCTCTAGTCTCATCATGTAGTAACCAGTACTATAACTGTGTAATGTCTCTAGTCTCATCATGTAGTAACCAGTACTATAACTGTGTAATGTCTCCTCTAGTCTCATCATGTAGTAACCAGTACTATAACTGTGTAATGTCTCTAGTCTCATCATGTAGAAACCAGTACTATAACTGTGTAATGTCTCTAGTCTCATCATGTAGTAACCAGTACTATAACTGTGTAATGTCTCCTCTAGTCTCATCATGTAGTAACCAGTACTATAACTGTGTAATGTCTCCTCTAGCCTCATCATGTAGTAACCAGTACTATATCTGTGTAATGTCTCCTCTAGTCTCATCATGTAGTAACCAGTACTATAACTGTGTAATGTCTCTAGTCTCATCATGTAGTAACCAGTACTATAAGTGTGTAATGTCTCTAGTCTCATCATGTAGTAACCAGTACTATAACTGTGTAATGTCTCTAGTCTCATCATGTAGTAACCAGTACTATAAGTGTGTAATGTCTCCTCTAGTCTCATCATGTAGTAACCAGTACTATAACTGTGTAACGTCTCCTCTAGTCTCATCATGTAGTAACCAGTACTATAACTGTGTAATGTCTCCTCTAGTCTCATCATGTAGTAACCAGTACTATAACTGTGTAATGTCTCTAGTCTCATCATGTAGTAACCAGTACTATAACTGTGTAATGTCTCCTCTAGTCTCATCATGTAGTAACCAGTACTATAACTGTGTAATGTCTCCTCTAGTCTCATCATGTAGTAACCAGTACTATAACTGTGTAATGTCTCTATTCTCATCATGTAGTAACCAGTACTATAACTGTGTAATGTATCCTCTAGTCTCATCATGTAGTAACCAGTACTATAACTGTGTAATGTCTCCTCTAGTCTCATCATGTAGTAACCAATACTATAACTATGTAATGTCTCTAGTCTCATCATGTAGTAACCAGTACTATAACTGTGTAATGTCTCCTCTAGTCTCATCATGTAGTAACCAGTACTATAACTGTGTAATGTCTCTAGTCTCATCATGTAGTAACCAGTACTATAACTGTGTAATGTCTCCTCTAGTCTCATCATGTAGTAACCAGTACTATAACTGTGTAATGTCTCCTCTAGTCTCATCATGTAGTAACCAGTACTATAACTGTGTAATGTCTCCTCTAGTCTCATCATGTAGTGACTAGTACTATAACTGTGTAATGTCTCTAGTCTCATCATGTAGTAACCAGTACTATAACTGTGTAATGTCTCCTCTAGTCTCATCATGTAGTAACCAGTACTATAACTGTGTAATGTCTCCTCTAGTCTCATCATGTAGTAACCAGTACTATAACTGTGTAATGTCTCCTCTAGTCTCATCATGTAGTAACCAGTACTATAACTGTGTAATGTCTCCTCTAGTCTCATCATGTAGAAACCAGTACTATAACTGTGTAATGTCTCTTCTAGTCTCATCATGTAGTAACCAGTACTATAACTGTGTAATGTCTCCTCTAGTCTCATCATGTAGTAACCAGTACTATAACTGTGTAATGTCTCTAGTCTCATCATGTAGTAACCAGTACTATAACTGTGTAATGTCTCCTCTAGTCTCATCATGTAGTAACCAGTACTATAACTGTGTAATGTCTCTAGTCTCATCATGTAGAAACCAGTACTATAACTGTGTAATGTCTCTAGTCTCATCATGTAGTAACCAGTACTATAACTGTGTAATGTCTCCTCTAGTCTCATCATGTAGTAACCAGTACTATAACTGTGTAATGTCTCCTCTAGCCTCATCATGTAGTAACCAGTACTATATCTGTGTAATGTCTCCTCTAGTCTCATCATGTAGTAACCAGTACTATAACTGTGTAATGTCTCTAGTCTCATCATGTAGTAACCAGTACTATAAGTGTGTAATGTCTCTAGTCTCATCATGTAGTAACCAGTACTATAACTGTGTAATGTCTCTAGTCTCATCATGTAGTAACCAGTACTATAAGTGTGTAATGTCTCCTCTAGTCTCATCATGTAGTAACCAGTACTATAACTGTGTAACGTCTCCTCTAGTCTCATCATGTAGTAACCAGTACTATAACTGTGTAATGTCTCCTCTAGTCTCATCATGTAGTAACCAGTACTATAACTGTGTAATGTCTCTAGTCTCATCATGTAGTAACGAGTACTATAACTGTGTAATGTCTCCTCTAGTCTCACCATGTAGTAACCAGTACTATAACTGTGTAATGTCTCCTCTAGTCTCATCATGTAGTAACCAGTACTATAACTGTGTAATGTCTCCTCTAGTCTCATCATGTAGTAACCAGTACTATAACTGTGTAATGTCTCCTCTAGTCTCATCATGTAGTAACCAGTACTATAGCTGTGTAATGTCTCCTCTAGTCTCATCATGTAGTAACCAGTACTATAACTGTGTAACGTCTCCTCTAGTCTCATCATGTAGAAACCAGTACTATAACTGTGTAATGTCTCTAGTCTCATCATGTAGGGACCAGTACTGTAACTGTGTAATGTCTCTTCTAGTCTCATCATGTAGTAACCAGTACTATAACTGTGTAATGTCTCCTCTAGTCTCATCATGTAGTAACCAGTACTATAACTGTGTAATGTCTCTAGTCTCATCATGTAGTAACCAGTACTATAACTGTGTAATGTCTCCTCTAGTCTCATCATGTAGTAACCAGTACTATAACTGTGTAATGTCTCTAGTCTCATCATGTAGTAACCAGTACTATAACTGTGTAATGTCTCCTCTAGTCTCACCATGTAGTAACCAGTACTATAACTGTGTAATGTCGCCTCTAGTCTCATCATGTAGTAACCAGTACTATAACTGTGTAATGTTTCCTCTAGTCTCATCATGTAGTAACCAGTACTATAAGTGTGTAATGTCTTCTCTAGTCTCACCATGTAGTAACCAGTACTATAACTGTGTAATGTTTCCTCTAGTCTCATCATGTAGTAACCAGTACTATAACTGTGTAATGTCTCCTCTAGTCTCACCATGTAGTAACCAGTACTATAACTGTGTAATGTCTCCTCTAGTCTCATCATGTAGTAACCAGTACTATAACTGTGTAATGTCTCCTCTAGTCTCATCATGTAGTAACCAGTACTATAACTATGTAATGTCTCCTCTAGTCTCATCATGTAGTAACCAGTACTATAACTGTGTAATGTCTCTAGTCTCATCATGTAGTAACCAGTACTATAACTGTGTAATGTCTCCTCTAGTCTCATCATGTAGTAACCAGTACTATAACTGTGTAATGTCTCTAGTCTCATCATGTAGTAACCAGTACTATAACTGTGTAATGTCTCCTCTAGTCTCATCATGTAGTAACCAGTACTATACCTGTGTAATGTATCCTCTAGTCTCATCATGTAGTAACCAGTACTATAACTGTGTAATGTCTCCTCTAGTCTCATCATGTAGTAACCAGTACTATAACTGTGTAATGTCTCCTCTAGTCTCATCATGTAGTAACCAGTACTATAACTGTGTAATGTCTCCTCTAGTCTCATCATGTAGTAACCAGTACTATATCTGTGTAATGTCTCTAGTCTCATCATGTAGTAACCAGTACTATAACTGTGTAATGTCTCCTCTAGTCTCATCATGTAGTAACCAGGACTATAACTGTGTAATGTCTCTAGTCTCATGTAGTAACCAGTACTATAACTGTGTAATGTCTCTAGTCTCATCATGTAGTAACCAGTACTATAACTGTGTAATGTCTCTAGTCTCATCATGTAGTAACCAGTACTATAACTGTGTAATGTCTCCTCTAGTCTCATCATGTAGTAACCAGTACTATAACTGTGTAATGTCTCCTCTAGTCTCACCATGTAGTAACCAGTACTATAAGTGTGTAATGTCTCTAGTCTCATCATGTAGTAACCAGTACTATAACTGTGTAATGTCTCTAGTCTCATCATGTAGTAACCAGTACTATAACTGTGTAATGTCTCCTCTAGTCTCATCATGTAGTAACCAGTACTATAACTGTGTAATGTCTCCTCTAGTCTCATCATGTAGTAACCAGTACTATAACTGTGTAATGTCTCTAGTCTCATCATGTAGTAACCAGTACTATAACTGTGTAATGTCTCCTCTAGTCTCATCATGTAGTAACCAGTACTATAACTGTGTAATGTCTCCTCTAGTCTCATCATGTAGTAACCAGTACTATAACTGTGTAATGTCTCCTCTAGTCTCATCATGTAGTAACCAGTACTATAACTGTGTAATGTCTCCTCTAGTCTCACCATGTAGTAACCAGTACTATAACTGTGTAATGTCTCCTCTAGTCTCATCATGTAGTAACCAGTACTATAACTGTGTAATGTCTCTAGTCTCATCATGTAGTAACCAGTACTATAACTGTGTAATGTCTCCTCTAGTCTCATCATGTAGTAACCAGTACTATAACTGTGTAATGTCTCTAGTCTCATCATGTAGTAACCAGTACTATAACTGTGTAATGTCTCTAGTCTCATCATGTAGTAACCAGTACTATAACTGTGTAATGTCTCCTCTAGTCTCATCATGTAGTAACCAGTACTATAACTGTGTAATGTCTTCTCTAGTCTCACCATGTAGTAACCAGTACTATAACTGTGTAATGTCTCCTCTAGTCTCATCATGTAGTAACCAGTACTATAACTGTGTAACGTCTCCTCTAGTCTCATCATGTAGTAACCAGTACTATAACTGTGTAATGTCTCCTCTAGTCTCATCATGTAGTAACCAGTACTATAACTGTGTAATGTCTCCTCTAGTCTCATCATGTAGTAACCAGTACTATAACTGTGTAATGTCTCCTCTAGTCTCATCATGTAGTAACCAGTACTATAACTGTGTAATGTCTCTAGTCTCATCATGTAGTAACCAGTACTATAACTGTGTAATGTCTCCTCTAGTCTCATCATGTAGTAACCAGTACTATAACTGTGTAATGTCTCCTCTAGTCTCATCATGTAGTAACCAGTACTATAACTGTGTAATGTCTCTAGTCTCATCATGTAGTAACCAGTACTATAACTGTGTAATGTCTCTAGTCTCATCATGTAGTAACCAGTACTATAACTGTGTAATGTCTCCTCTAGTCTCATCATGTAGTAACCAGTACTATAACTGTGTAATGTCTCCTCTAGTCTCATCATGTAGTAACCAGTACTATAACTGTGTAATGTCTCTAGTCTCATCATGTAGTAACCAGTACTATAACTGTGTAATGTCTCTAGTCTCATCATGTAGTAACCAGTACTATAACTGTGTAATGTCTCCTCTAGTCTCATCATGTAGTGACCAGTACTATAACTGTGTAATGTCTCCTCTAGTCTCACCATGTAGTAACCAGTACTATAACTGTGTAATGTCTCCTCTAGTCTCATCATGTGGTAACCAGTACTATAACTGTGTAATGTCTCCTCTAGTCTCATCATGTAGTAACCAGTACTATAACTGTGTAATGTCTCCTCTAGTCTCATCATGTAGTAACCAGTACTATAACTGTGTAATGTCTCTAGTCTCATCATGTAGTAACCAGTACTATAACTGTGTAATGTCTCCTCTAGTCTCATCATGTAGTAACCAGTACTATAACTGTGTAATGTCCCCTCTAGTCTCATCATGTAGTAACCAGTACTATAACTGTGTAATGTCTCCTCTAGTCTCATCATGTAGTAACCAGTACTATAACTGTGTAATGTCTCTAGTCTCATCATGTAGTAACCAGTACTATAACTGTGTAATGTCTCCTCTAGTCTCATCATGTAGTAACCAGTACTATAACTGTGTAATGTCTCCTCTAGTCTCATCATGTAGTAACCAGTACTATAACTGTGTAATGTCTCCTCTAGTCTCATCATGTAGTAACCAGTACTATAACTGTGTAATGTCTCCTCTAGTCTCATCATGTAGTAACCAGTACTATAACTGTGTAATGTCTCCTCTAGTCTCATCATGTAGTAACCAGTACTATAACTGTGTAATGTCTCCTCTAGTCTCATCATGTAGTAACCAGTACTATAACTGTGTAATGTCTCTAGTCTCATCATGTAGTAACCAGTACTATAACTGTGTAATGTCTCCTCTAGTCTCATCATGTAGTAACCAGTACTATAACTGTGTAATGTCTCCTCTAGTCTCATCATGTAGTAACCAGTACTATAACTGTGTAATGTCTCCTCTATTCTCATCATGTAGTAACCTGTACTATAACTGTGTAATGTCTCCTCTAGTCTCATCATGTAGTAACCAGTACTATAACTGTGTAATGTCTCCTCTAGTCTCATCATGTAGTAACCAGTACTATAACTGTGTAATGTCTCTAGTCTCATCATGTAGTAACCAGTACTATAACTGTGTAATGTCTCCTCTAGTCTCATCATGTAGTAACCAGTACTATAACTGTGTAATGTCTCCTCTAGTCTCATCATGTAGTAACCAGTACTATAACTGTGTAATGTCTCCTCTAGTCTCATCATGTAGTAACCAGTACTATAACTGTGTAATGTCTCTAGTCTCATCATGTAGTAACCAGTACTATAACTGTGTAATGTCTCTAGTCTCATCATGTAGTAACCAGTACTATAACTGTGTAATGTCTCCTCTAGTCTCATCATGTAGTAACCAGTACTATAACTGTGTAATGTCTCCTCTAGTCTCATCATGTAGTAACCAGTACTATAACTGTGTAATGTCTCCTCTAGTCTCATCATGTAGTAACCAGTACTATAACTGTGTAATGTCTCCTCTAGTCTCATCATGTAGTAACCAGTACTATAACTGTGTAATGTCTCCTCTAGTCTCATCATGTAGTAACCAGTACTATAACTGTGTAATGTCTCTAGTCTCATCATGTAGTAACCAGTACTATAACTGTGTAATGTCTCTTCTAGTCTCATCATGTAGTAACCAGTACTATAACTGTGTAATGTCTCCTCTAGTCTCATCATGTAGTAACCAGTACTATAACTGTGTAATGTCTCCTCTAGTCTCATCATGTAGTAACCAGTACTATAACTGCGTAATGTCTCCTCTAGTCTCATCATGTAGTAACCAGTACTATAACTGTGTAATGTCTCTAGTCTCATCATGTAGTAACCAGTACTATACCTGTGTAATGTCTCCTCTAGTCTCATCATGTAGTAACCAGTACTATAACTGTGTAATGTCTCCTCTAGTCTCATCATGTAGTAACCAGTACTATAACTGTGTAATGTCTCCTCTAGTCTCATCATGTAGTAACCAGTACTATAACTGTGTAAAGTCTCCTCTAGTCTCATCATGTAGTAACCAGTACTATAACTGTGTAATGTCTCCTCTAGTCTCATCATGTAGTAACCAGTACTATAACTGTGTAATGTCTCCTCTAGTCTCATCATGTAGTAACCAGTACTATAACTGTGTAATGTCTCCTCTAGTCTCATCATGTAGTAACCAGTACTATAACTGTGTAATGTCTCTAGTCTCATCATGTAGTAACCAGTACTATAACTGTGTAATGTCTCCTCTAGTCTCATCATGTAGTAACCAGTACTATAACTGTGTAATGTCTCCTCTAGTCTCATCATGTAGTAACCAGTACTATAACTGTGTAATGTCTCCTCTAGTCTCATCATGTAGTAACCAGTACTATAACTGTGTAATGTCTCCTCTAGTCTCATCATGTAGTAACCAGTACTATAACTGTGTAATGTCTCTAGTCTCATCATGTAGTAACCAGTACTATAACTGTGTAATGTCTCCTCTAGTCTCATCATGTAGTAACCAGTACTATAACTGTGTAATGTCTCCTCTAGTCTCATCATGTAGTAACCAGTACTATAACTGTGTAATGTCTCCTCTAGTCTCATCATGTAGTAACCAGTACTATAACTGTGTAATGTCTCTAGTCTCATCATGTAGTAACCAGTACTATAACTGTGTAATGTCTCCTCTAGTCTCATCATGTAGTAACCAGTACTATAACTGTGTAATGTCTCCTCTAGTCTCATCATGTAGTAACCAGTACTATAACTGTGTAATGTCTCCTCTAGTCTCATCATGTAGTAACCAGTACTATAACTGTGTAATGTCTCTAGTCTCATCATGTAGTAACCAGTACTATAACTGTGTAATGTCTCTAGTCTCATCATGTAGTAACCAGTACTATAACTGTGTAATGTCTCCTCTAGTCTCATCATGTAGTAACCAGTACTATAACTGCGTAATGTCTCCTCTAGTCTCATCATGTAGTAACCAGTACTATAACTGTGTAATGTCTCTAGTCTCATCATGTAGTAACCAGTACTATACCTGTGTAATGTCTCCTCTAGTCTCATCATGTAGTAACCAGTACTATAACTGTGTAATGTCTCCTCTAGTCTCATCATGTAGTAACCAGTACTATAACTGTGTAATGTCTCCTCTAGTCTCATCATGTAGTAACCAGTACTATAACTGTGTAAAGTCTCCTCTAGTCTCATCATGTAGTAACCAGTACTATAACTGTGTAATGTCTCCTCTAGTCTCATCATGTAGTAACCAGTACTATAACTGTGTAATGTCTCCTCTAGTCTCATCATGTAGTAACCAGTACTACAAGTAACAAGTAACCAGTACTACATCCGCTACAAGACCATGGTGCTTGCCTACGGAGCTGTGAGGGGAACGGCACCTCAGTACCTTCAGGCTCTGATCAGGCCCTACACCCAAACAAGGGCACTGCGTTCATCCACCTCTGGCCTGCTCGCCTCCCTACCACTGAGGAAGTACAGTTCCCGCTCAGCCCAGTCAAAACTGTTCGCTGCTCTGGCACCCCAATGGTGGAACAAACTCCCTCACGACGCCAGGACAGCGGAGTCAATCACCACCTTCCGGAGACACCTGAAACCCCACCTCTTCAAGGAATACCTAGGATAAAGCAATCCTTCTGCCCCCCCCCCCCCCCCCCCCCCCCCTTAAAAGATCTAGATGCACTATTGTAAAGTGGCTGTTCCACTGGATGTCATAAGGTGAATGCACCAATTTGTAAGTCGCTCTGGATAAGAGCGTCTGCTAAATGACTTAAATGTAAATGTAAATAACTGTGTAATGTCTCCTCTAGTCTCATCATGTAGTGACCAGTACTATAACTGTGTAATGTCTCTAGTCTCATCATGTAGTAACCAGTACTATAACTGTGTAATGTTTCCTCTAGTCTCATCATGTAGTGACCAGTACTATAACTGTGTAATGTTTCCTCTAGTCTCATCATGTAGTGACCAGTACTATAACTGTGTAATGTCTCCTCTAGTCTCATCATGTAGTAACCAGTACTATAACTGTGTAATGTCTCCTCTAGTCTCATCATGTAGTAACCAGTACTATAACTGTGTAATGTCTCCTCTAGTCTCACCATGTAGTAACCAGTACTATAACTGTGTAATGTCTCCTCTAGTCTCATCATGTAGTAACCAGTACTATAACTGTGTAATGTCTCTAGTCTCATCATGTAGTAACCAGTACTATAACTGTGTAATGTCTCTAGTCTCATCATGTAGTAACCAGTACTATAACTGTGTAATGTCTCTAGTCTCATCATGTAGTAACCAGTACTATAACTGTGTAATGTCTCCTCTAGTCTCATCATGTAGTGACCAGTACTATAACTGTGTAATGTCTCTAGTCTCATCATGTAGTAACCAGTACTATAACTGTGTAATGTCTCCTCTAGTCTCATCATGTAGTAACCAGTTCTATAACTGTGTAATGTCTCCTCTAGCCTCATCATGTAGTAACCAGTACTATAACTGTGTAATGTCTCCTCTAGTCTCATCATGTAGTAACCAGTACTATACCTGTGTAATGTATCCTCTAGTCTCATCATGTAGTAACCTGTACTATAACTGTGTAATGTCTCCTCTAGTCTCACCATGTAGTAACCAGTACTATAACTGTGTAATGTCTCCTCTAGTCTCATCATGTAGTAACCAGTACTATAACTGTGTAATGTCTCCTCTAGTCTCATCATGTAGTAACCAGTACTATAACTGTGTAATGTCTCCTCTAGTCTCATCATGTAGTAACCAGTACTATAACTGTGTAATGTCTCCTCTAGTCTCATCATGTAGTAACCAGTACTATAACTGTGTAATGTCTCCTCTAGTCTCATCATGTAGTAACCAGTACTATAACTGTGTAATGTCTCCTCTATTCTCATCATGTAGTAACCTGTACTATAAGTGTGTAATGTCTCCTCTAGTCTCATCATGTAGAAACCAGTACTATAACTGTGTAATGTCTCTAGTCTCATCATGTAGGGACCAGTACTATAACTGTGTAATGTCTCTTCTAGTCTCATCATGTAGTAACCAGTACTATAACTGTGTAATGTCTCCTCTAGTCTCATCATGTAGTAACCAGTACTATAACTGTGTAATGTCTCTAGTCTCATCATGTAGTAACCAGTACTATAACTGTGTAATGTCTCCTCTAGTCTCATCATGTAGTAACCAGTACTATAACTGTGTAATGTCTCTTCTAGTCTCATCATGTAGTAACCAGTACTATAACTGTGTAATGTCTCCTCTAGTCTCATCATGTAGTAACCAGTACTATAGCTGTGTAATGTCTCCTCTAGTCTCATCATGTAGTAACCAGTACTATAGCTGTGTAATGTCTCCTCTAGTCTCATCATGTAGTAACCAGTACTATAACTGTGTAATGTCTCCTCTAGTCTCATCATGTAGTAACCAGTACTATAACTATGTAATGTCTCCTCTAGTCTCATCATGTAGTAACCAGTACTATAACTGTGTAATGTCTCCTCTAGTCTCATCATGTAGAAACCAGTACTATAACTGTGTAATGTCTCTAGTCTCATCATGTAGGGACCAGTACTATAACTGTGTAATGTCTCTTCTAGTCTCATCATGTAGTAACCAGTACTATAACTGTGTAATGTCTCCTCTAGTCTCATCATGTAGTAACCAGTACTATAACTGTGTAATGTCTCTAGTCTCATCATGTAGTAACCAGTACTATAACTGTGTAATGTCTCCTCTAGTCTCATCATGTAGTAACCAGTACTATAACTGTGTAATGTCTCTAGTCTCATCATGTAGTAACCAGTACTATAACTGTGTAATGTCTCCTCTAGTCTCATCATGTAGTAACCAGTACTATAACTGTGTAATGTCGCCTCTAGTCTCATCATGTAGTAACCAGTACTATAACTGTGTAATGTCTCCTCTAGTCTCATCATGTAGTAACCAGTACTATAACTGTGTAATGTCTCCTCTAGTCTCATCATGTAGTAACCAGTACTATAACTGTGTAATGTCTCCTCTAGTCTCATCATGTAGTAACCAGTACTATAACTGTGTAATGTCTCCTCTAGTCTCATCATGTAGTAACCAGTACTATAAGTGTGTAATGTCTTCTCTAGTCTCACCATGTAGTAACCAGTACTATAACTGTGTAATGTTTCCTCTAGTCTCATCATGTAGTAACCAGTACTATAACTGTGTAATGTCTCCTCTAGTCTCACCATGTAGTAACCAGTACTATAACTGTGTAATGTCTCTAGTCTCATCATGTAGTAACCAGTACTATAACTGTGTAATGTCTCCTCTAGTCTCACCATGTAGTAACCAGTACTATAACTATGTAATGTCTCCTCTAGTCTCATCATGTAGTAACCAGTACTATACCTGTGTAATGTATCCTCTAGTCTCATCATGTAGTAACCAGTACTATAACTGTGTAATGTCTCCTCTAGTCTCATCATGTAGTAACCAGTACTATAACTGTGTAATGTCTCCTCTAGTCTCATCATGTAGTAACCAGTACTATAACTGTGTAATGTCTCCTCTAGTCTCATCATGTAGTAACCAGTACTATAACTGTGTAATGTCTCCTCTAGTCTCATCATGTAGTAACCAGTACTATAACTGTGTAATGTCTCCTCTAGTCTCATCATGTAGTAACCAGTACTATAACTGTGTAATGTCTCTAGTCTCATCATGTAGTAACCAGTACTATATCTGTGTAATGTCTCTAGTCTCATCATGTAGTAACCAGTACTATAACTGTGTAATGCCTCTAGTCTCATCATGTAGTAACCAGTACTATAACTGTGTAATGTCTCCTCTAGTCTCACCATGTAGTAACCAGTACTATAACTGTGTAATGTCTCCTCTAGTCTCATCATGTAGTAACCAGTACTATATCTGTGTAATGTCTCTAGTCTCATCATGTAGTAACCAGTACTATAACTGTGTAATGTCTCCTCTAGTCTCATCATGTAGTAACCAGGACTAAAACTGTGTAATGTCTCTAGTCTCATGTAGTAACCAGTACTATAACTGTGTAATGTCTCCTCTAGTCTCATCATGTAGTAACCAGTACTATAACTGTGTAATGTCTCCTCTAGTCTCATCATGTAGTAACCAGTACTATAACTGTGTAATGTCTCTAGTCTCATCATGTAGGGACCAGTACTATAACTGTGTAATGTCTCCTCTAGTCTCATCATGTAGTAACCAGTACTATAACTGTGTAATGTCTCCTCTAGTCTCATCATGTAGTAACCAGTACTATAACTGTGTAATGTCTCCTCTAGTATCATCATGTAGTAACCAGTACTATAACTGTGTAATGTCTCCTCTAGTCTCATCATGTAGTGACCAGTACTATAACTGTGTAATGTCTCCTCTAGTCTCATCATGTAGTAACCAGTACTATAACTGTGTAATGTCTCTAGTCTCATCATGTAGTAACCAGTACTATAACTGTGTAATGTCTCCTCTAGTCTCATCATGTAGTAACCAGTACTATAACTGTGTAATGTCTCTAGTCTCATCATGTAGTAACCAGTACTATAACTGTGTAATGTCTCTAGTCTCATCATGTAGTAACCAGTACTATAAGTGTGTAATGTCTCCTCTAGTCTCATCATGTAGTAACCAGTACTATAACTGTGTAATGTATCCTCTAGTCTCATCATGTAGTAACCAGTACTATAACTGTGTAATGTCTCCTCTAGTCTCATCATGTAGTAACCAGTACTATAACTGTGTAATGTCTCCTCTAGTCTCATCATGTAGTAACCAGTACTATAACTGTGTAATGTCTCTAGTCTCATCATGTAGTAACCAGTACTATAACTGTGTAATGTCTCCTCTAGTCTCATCATGTAGTAACCAGTACTATATCTGTGTAATGTCTCCTCTAGTCTCATCATGTAGTAACCAGTACTATAACTGTGTAATGTCTCCTCTAGTCTCATCATGTAGTAACCAGTACTATAACTGTGTAATGTCTCTAGTCTCATCATGTAGTAACCAGTACTATATCTGTGTAATGTCTCCTCTAGTCTCATCATGTAGTAACCAGTACTATAACTGTGTAATGTCTCTAGTCTCATCATGTAGTAACCAGTACTATAACTGTGTAATGTCTCTAGTCTCATCATGTAGTAACCAATACTATAACTGTGTAATGTCTCTAGTCTCATCATGTAGTAACCAGTACTATAACTGTGTAATGTCTCCTCTAGTCTCATCATGTAGTAACCAGTACTATAACTGTGTAATGTCTCTAGTCTCATCATGTAGTAACCCGTACTATAACTGTGTAATGTCTCCTCTAGTCTCATCATGTAGTAACCAGTACTATAAGTGTGTAATGTCTCTAGTCTCATCATGTAGTAACCAGTACTATAACTGTGTAATGTCTCCTCTAGTCTCATCATGTAGTAACCAGTACTATAACTGTGTAATGTCTCTAGTCTCATCATGTAGTAACCAGTACTATAACTGTGTAATGTCTCTAGTCTCATCATGTAGTAACCAGTACTATAAGTGTGTAATGTCTCTAGTCTCATCATGTAGTAACCAGTACTATAAGTGTGTAATGTCTCTAGTCTCATCATGTAGTAACCAGTACTATAACTGTGTAATGTCTCTAGTCTCATCATGTAGTAACCAGTACTATAACTGTGTAATGTCTCTAGTCTCATCATGTAGTAACCAGTACTATAACTGTGTAATGTCCCCTCTAGTATCATCATGTAGTGACCAGTACTATAACTGTGTAATGTCTCCTCTAGTCTCATCATGTAGGGACCGGTACTATAACTGTGTAATGTCTCCTCTAGTCTAATCATGTAGTAACCAGTACTATAACTGTGTAATGTCTCCTCTAGTCTCATCATGTAGTAACCAGTACTATAACTGTGTAATGTCTCCTCTAGTCTCATCATGTAGTAACCAGTACTATAACTGTGTAATGTCTCCTCTAGTCTCATCATGTAGTAACCAGTACTATACCTGTGTAATGTCTCCTCTAGTCTCATCATGTAGTAACCAGTACTATACCTGTGTAATGTCTCCTCTAGTCTCATTATGTAGTAACCAGTACTATAACTGTGTAACGTCTCCTCTAGTCTCATCATGTAGTAACCAGTACTATAACTGTGTAATGTCTCTAGTCTCATCATGTAGTAACGAGTAATATAACTGTGTAATGTCTCTAGTCTCATCATGTAGTAACCAGTACTATAACTGTGTAATGTCTCCTCTAGTCTCATCATGTAGTAACCAGTACTATAACTGTGTAATGTCTCCTCTAGTCTCATCATGTAGTAACCAGTACTATAACTGTGTAATGTCTCTAGTCTCATCATGTAGTAACCAGTACTATAACTGTGTAATGTCTCTAGTCTCATCATGTAGTAACCAGTACTATAACTGTGTAATGTCTCCTCTAGTCTCATCATGTAGGGACCAGTACTATAACTGTGTAATGTCTCCTCTAGTCTCATCATGTAGTAACCAGTACTATATCTGTCTAATGTCTCCTCTAGTCTCATCATGTAGTAACCAGTACTATAACTGTGTAATGTCTCCTCTAGTCTCACCATGTAGTAACCAGTACTATAACTGTGTAATGTCTCCTCTAGTCTCATCATGTAGTAACCAGTACTATAACTGTGTAATGTCTCCTCTAGTCTCATCATGTAGTAACCAGTACTATAACTGTGTAATGTCTCTAGTCTCATCATGTAGTAACCAGTACTATAACTGTGTAATGTCTCCTCTAGTCTCATCATGTAGTAACCAGTACTATAACTGTGTAATGTCTCTAGTCTCATCATGTAGTAACCAGTACTATAACTGTGTAATGTCTCTAGTCTCATCATGTAGTAACCAGTACTATAACTGTGTAATGTCTCTAGTCTCATCATGTAGTAACCAGTACTATAACTGTGTAATGTCTCCTCTAGTCTCATCATGTAGTAACCAGTACTATAACTGTGTAATGTCTCCTCTAGTCTCATCATGTAGTAACCAGTACTATAACTGTGTAATGTCTCTAGTCTCATCATGTAGTAACCAGTACTATAACTGTGTAATGTCTCCTCTAGTCTCATCATGTAGTAACCAGTACTATAACTGTGTAATGTCTCTAGTCTCATCATGTAGTAACCAGTACTATAACTGTGTAATGTCTCTAGTCTCATCATGTAGTAACCAGTACTATAACTGTGTAATGTCTCCTCTAGTCTCATCATGTAGTAACCAGTACTATAACTGTGTAATGTATCCTCTAGTCTCATCATGTAGTAACGAGTAATATAACTGTGTAATGTCTCCTCTAGTCTCATCATGTAGTAACCAGTACTATAACTGTGTAATGTCTCTAGTCTCATCATGTAGTAACCAGTACTATAACTGTGTAATGTCTCCTCTAGTCTCATCATGTAGTAACGAGTAATATAACTGTGTAATGTCTCTAGTCTCATCATGTAGTAACCAGTACTATAACTGTGTAATGTCTCCTCTAGTCTCATCATGTAGTAACCAGTACTATAACTGTGTAATGTCTCCTCTAGTCTCATCATGTAGTAACCAATACTATAACTGTGTAATGTCTCCTCTAGTCTCATCATGTAGTAACCAGTACTATAACTGTGTAATGTCTCTAGTCTCATCATGTAGTAACCAGTACTATAACTGTGTAATGTCTCCTCTAGTCTCATCATGTAGTAACCAGTACTATAACTGTGTAATGTCTCCTCTAGTCTCATCATGTAGTAACCAGTACTATAACTGTGTAATGTCTCTAGTCTCATCATGTAGTAACCAGTACTATAACTGTGTAATGTCTCCTCTAGTCTCATCATGTAGTAACCAGTACTATAACTGTGTAATGTCTCCTCTAGTCTCATCATGTAGTAACCAGTACTATATCTGTGTAATGTCTCCTCTAGTCTCATCATGTAGTAACCAGTACTATAACTGTGTAATGTCTCCTCTAGTCTCATCATGTAGGGACCAGTACTATAACTGTGTAATGTCTCCTCTAGTCTCATCATGTAGTAACCAGTACTATAACTGTGTAATGTCTCCTCTAGTCTCATCATGTAGTAACCAGTACTATAACTGTGTAATGTCTCCTCTAGTCTCATCATGTAGTAACCAGTACTATAACTGTGTAATGTCTCCTCTAGTCTCATCATGTAGTAACCAGTACTATAACTGTGTAATGTCTCCTCTAGTCTCATCATGTAGTAACCAGTACTATAACTGTGTAATGTCTCCTCTAGTCTCATCATGTAGTAACCAGTACTATAAGTGTGTAATGTCTCCTCTAGTCTCATCATGTAGAAACCAGTACTATAACTGTGTAATGTCTCTAGTCTCATCATGTAGGGACCAGTACTATAACTGTGTAATGTCTCTTCTAGTCTCATCATGTAGTAACCAGTACTATAACTGTGTAATGTCTCCTCTAGTCTCATCATGTAGTAACCAGTACTATAACTGTGTAATGTCTCCTCTAGTCTCATCATGTAGTAACCAGTACTATAACTGTGTAATGTCTCCTCTAGTCTCATCATGTAGTAACCAGTACTATAACTGTGTAATGTCTCTAGTCTCATCATGTAGTAACCAGTACTATAACTGTGTAATGTCTCCTCTAGTCTCATCATGTAGTAACCAGTACTATAACTGTGTAATGTCTCCTCTAGTCTCATCATGTAGTAACCAGTACTATAGCTGTGTAATGTCTCCTCTAGTCTCATCATGTAGTAACCAGTACTATAACTGTGTAATGTCTCCTCTAGTCTCATCATGTAGTAACCAGTACTATAACTGTGTAATGTCTCCTCTAGTCTCATCATGTAGTAACCAGTACTATAACTGTGTAATGTCTCCTCTAGTCTCATCATGTAGTAACCAGTACTATAACTGTGTAATGTCTCCTCTAGTCTCACCATGTAGTAACCAGTACTATAACTGTGTAATGTCTCTAGTCTCATCATGTAGTAACCAGTACTATAACTGTGTAATGTCTCTAGTCTCATCATGTAGTAACCAGTACTATAACTGTGTAATGTCTCTAGTCTCATCATGTAGTAACCAGTACTATAACTGTGTAATGTCTCCTCTAGTCTCATCATGTAGTAACCAGTACTATAACTGTGTAATGTCTCTAGTCTCATCATGTAGTAACCAGTACTATAACTGTGTAATGTCTCCTCTAGTCTCATCATGTAGTAACCAGTACTATAACTGTTTAATGTCTCCTCTAGTCTCATCATGTAGTAACCAGTACTATAACTGTGTAATGTCTCCTCTAGTCTCATCATGTAGTAACCAGTACTATAACTGTGTAATGTCTCCTCTAGTCTCATCATGTAGTAACCAGTACTATACCTGTGTAATGTCTCCTCTAGTCTCATCATGTAGTAACCAGTACTATAACTGTGTAATGTCTCTAGTCTCATCATGTAGTAACCAGTACTATAACTGTGTAATGTCGCCTCTAGTCTCATCATGTAGTAACCAGTACTATAACTGTGTAATGTCTCCTCTAGTCTCATCATGTAGTAACCAGTACTATAACTGTGTAATGTCTCATCTAGTCTCATCATGTAGTAACCAGTACTATAACTGTGTAATGTCTCCTCTAGTCTCATCATGTAGTAACCAGTACTATAACTGTGTAATGTCTCCTCTAGTCTCATCATGTAGTAACCAGTACTATAACTGTGTAATGTCTCCTCTAGTCTCATCATGTAGTAACCAGTACTATAACTGTGTAATGTCTCTAGTCTCATCATGTAGTAACCAGTACTATAACTGTGTAATGTCTCTAGTCTCATCATGTAGTAACCAGTACTATAACTGTGTAATGTCTCCTCTAGTCTCATCATGTAGTAACCAGTACTATACCTGTGTAATGTCTCCTCTAGTCTCACCATGTAGTAACCAGTACTATAACTGTGTAATGTCTCCTCTAGTCTCATCATGTAGGGACCAGTACTATAACTGTGTAATGTCTCTAGTCTCATCATGTAGTAACCAGTACTATAACTGTGTAATGTCTCTAGTCTCATCATGTAGTAACCAGTACTATAACTGTGTAATGTCTCTAGTCTCATCATGTAGTAACCAGTACTATAACTGTGTAATGTCTCTAGTCTCATCATGTAGTAACCAGTACTATAACTGTGTAATGTCTCTAGTCTCATCATGTAGTAACCAGTACTATAACTGTGTAATGTCTCTAGTCTCATCATGTAGTAACCAGTACTATAACTGTGTAATGTCTCTAGTCTCATCATGTAGTAACCAGTACTATAACTGTGTAATGTCTCCTCTAGTCTCATCATGTAGTAACCAGTACTATAACTGTGTAATGTCTCCTCTAGCCTCATCATGTAGTAACCAGTACTATAACTGTGTAATGTCTCCTCTAGTCTCATCATGTAGTAACCAGTACTATAACTGTGTAATGTCTCCTCTAGTCTCATCATGTAGGGACCAGTACTATAACTGCGTGGTCGTGGTCCAGGCGAGGCTGTGTGTGTACTCCTACTACAGAACTGCCTGCTGCTCATCCTGCTCCGTCATCACACACTCCTCAAGAACCACCTCCGCAGGCAATGACTTCCCCAGATAGAAGTTGGTCTCCCTAACTGAGATCACCTGGCTCCTGAAAAACACACCTGAAGGAACAACACCTGAGCAGAGTTTGACCTATTCCATCCACCTGGTCAGTCACCTGGGTAGACCTTACCTGAACACACCTGTATCAACACCAACACTCACCTGGCCTCACCTCCACCTGAACACACCTGTATCAACACCAACACTCACCTGGCCTCACCTCCACCTGAACACACATGTATCAACACCAACACCAACACTCACCTGACCTGACCTCCACCTGAACACACCTGTATCAACACCAACACTCACCTGGCCTCACCTCCACCTGAACACACCTGTATCAACACCAACACTCACATGGCCTCACCTCCACCTGAACACACCTGTATCAACACCAACACTCACCTGGCCTCACCTCCACCTGAACACACCTGTATCAACACCAACACTCACCTGGCAACACCTCCACCTGAACACACCTGTATCAACACCAACACTCACCTGGCCTGGCCTCACCTCTACCTGAACACACCTGTATCAACACCAACACTCACCTGGCCTGGCCTCACCTCCACCTGAACACACCTGTATCAACACCAACACTCACCTGGCCTCACCTCCACCTGAACACACCTGTATCAACACCAACACTCACCTGGCCTCACCTCCACCTGAACACACCTGTATAAACACCAACACTCACCTGGCCTCACCTCCACCTGAACACACCTGTATCAACACCAACACTCACCTGGCCTCACCTCCACCTGAACACACCTGTATCAACACCAACACTCACCTGGCCTCACCTCCACCTGAACACACCTGTATCAACACCAACACTCACCTGGCCTCACCTCCACCTGAACACACCTGTATCAACACCAACCCTCGACTGGCCTCACCTCCACCTGAACTCACCTGTATCAACACCAACACTCACCTGGCCTCACCTCCACCTGAACACACCTGTATCAACAACAACACTTACCTGACCTCCACCTGTATCAACACCAACACTCACCTGACCTCACCTCCACCTGAACACACCTGTATCAACACCAACACTCACCTGGCCTCACCTCCACCTGAACACACCTGTATCAACACCAACCCTCGACTGGCCTCACGTCCACCTGAACTCACCTGTATCAACACCAACACTCACCTGGCCTCACCTCCACCTGAATACACCTGTATCAACACCAACCCTCGACTGGCCTCACCTCCACCTGAACACACCTGTATCAACACCAACACTCACCTGGCCTCACCTCCACCTGAACACACCTCTATCAACACCAACACTCACCTGGCCTGGCCTCAGCTCCACCTGAACACACCTGTATCAACACCTCCACCTGAACACACCTATAGCAACACCAACACTCACCTGGCCTCACCTCCACCTGAACACACCTGTATCAACACCAGCACTCACCGGGCCTCACCTCCACCTGAACACACCTGTATCAACACCAACACTCACCTGACCTCACCTCCACCTGAACACACCTGTATCAACACCAACACTCACCTGGCCTCACCTCCACACACCTGTATCAACACCAACACTCACCTGGCCTCACCTCCACCTGAACACTGGACTCCATTATCAAAACACTCCAGAGACCAAGCCCTTGATTTCCTCCAACTTGTTCACACATCCACATGCTCACTATTGGTTCCTGTTTACCAGCTTCACTTCCTCATCTGTTGTTGTTTATGTCTCGTGATGCACTAGGTTTATATGAAACAACCCAACTACAATATTTATTCTACAAATAAAGACGTTACAACAATCTGGGACTTTGATTATTTAGACAGCAGAGAGCTCTGTTTCCCACGCCGACGGAGGAACGCAAACGTGTCCACAGGGTTGACCCAGAACGTTGGACGCTTTAACTTGATGACCAAGTCAGACCTCCTGAGAGAAGATATCTATTATCTCTGCTATCAATTGAGAAAGTTGAGATGAAACATCAATACGGGAGAATAACTGGAGCAGAACATTAAGAGCTTGGTATTATATGAGAAGACTCCTAGGGTGATGGTGTTATATGAGAAGACTCCTAGGGTGATGGTGTTGTCTGAGAAGACTCCTAGGGTGATGGTGTTGTCTGAGAAGACTCCTAGGGTGATGGTTGTGTCTGAGAAGACTCCTAGGGTGATGGTGTTGTCTGAGAAGACTCCTAGGGTGATGGTGTTGTCTGAGAAGACTCCTAGGGTGATGGTGTTGTCTGAGAAGACTCCTAGGGTGATGGTATTATCTGAGAAGACTCCTAGGGTGATGGTATTATCTGAGAAGACTCCTAGGGTGATGGTGTTGTCTGAGAAGACTCCTAGGGTGATGGTGTTGTCTGAGAAGACTCCTAGGGTGATGGTGTTGTCTGAGAAGACTACTAGGGTGATGGTGTTGTCTGAGAAGACTCCTAGGGTGATGGTGTTATCTGAGAAGACTCCTAGAGTGATGGTGTTGTCTGAGAAGACTCCTAGGGTGATGGTGTTATATGAGGAGACTCCTAGGGTGATGGTGTTATATGAGAAGACTCCTAGGGTGATGGTGTTGTCTGAGAAGACTCCTAGGGTGATGGTGTTGTCTGAGAAGACTCCTAGGGTGATGGTGTTGTCTGAGAAGACTCCTAGGGTGATGGTGTTGTCTGAGAAGACTCCTAGGGTGATGGTGTTGTCTGAGAAGACTCCTAGGGTGATGGTGTTATATGAGAAGACTCCTAGGGTGATGGTGTTGTCTGAGAAGACTCCTAGGGTGATGGTGTTGTCTGAGAAGACTCCTAGGGTGATGGTGTTGTCTGAGAAGACTCCTAGGGTGATGGTGTTGTCTGAGAAGACTCCTAGGGTGATGGTGTTGTCTGAGAAGACTCCTAGGGTGATGGTGTTGTCTGAGAAGACTCCTAGGGTGATGGTGTTATCTGAGAAGACTCCTAGAGTGATGGTGTTGTCTGAGAAGACTCCTAGGGTGATGGTGTTGTCTGAGAAGACTCCTAGGGTGATGGTGTTGTCTGAGAAGACTCCTAGGGTGATGGTGTTGTCTGAGAAGACTCCTAGGGTGATGGTGTTATCTGAGAAGACTCCTAGGGTGATGGTGTTGTCTGAGAAGACTCCTAGGGTGATGGTGTTGTCTGAGAAGACTCCTAGGGTGATGGTGTTGTCTGAGAAGACTCCTAGGGTGATGGTGTTGTCTGAGAAGACTCCTAGGGTGATGGTGTTGTCTGAGAAGACTCCTAGGGTGATGGTGTTGTCTGAGAAGACTCCTAGGGTGATGGTGTTGTCTGAGAAGACTCCTAGGGTGATGGTGTTGTCTGAGAAGACTCCTAGGGTGATGGTGTTGTCTGAAGACTCCTAGGGTGATGGTGTTATATGAGAAGACTCCTAGGGTGATGGTGTTGTCTGAGAAGACTCCTAGGGTGATGGTGTTATATGAGGAGACTCCTAGGGTGATGGTGTTATATGAGGAGACTCCTAGGGTGATGGTGTTATATGAGGAGACTCCTAGGGTGATGGTATTATATGAGAAGACTCCTAGGGTGATGGTGTTATCTGAGAAGACTCCTAGGGTGATGGTGTTATATGAAGAGACTCCAAGGGTGATGGTGTTAAATGAGGAGACTCCTAGGGTGATGGTGTTATATGAGGAGACTCCAAGGGTGATGGTGTTAAATGAGGAGACTCCTAGGGTGATGGTGTTATATGAGGAGACTCCTAGGGTGATGGTGTTATATGAGAAGACTCCTAGGGTGATGGTGTTGTCTGAGAAGACTCCTAGGGTGATGGTGTTGTCTGAGAAGACTCCTAGGGTGATGGTGTTGTATGAGAAGACTCCTAGGGTGATGGTGTTATATGAAGAGACTCCTAGGGTGATGGTATTATGAGGAGACTCCTAGGGTGATGGTGTTAAATGAGGAGACTCCTAGGGTGACGGTGTTATATGAGAAGACTACAAGGGTGACGGTGTTATATGAGAAGACTCCTAGGGTGACGGTATTATATGAGGAGACTCCTAGGGTGATGGTGTTATATGAGAAGACTCCTAGGGTGATGGTGTTGTCTGAGAAGACTCCTAGGGTGATGGTGTTGTCTGAGAAGACTCCTAGGGTGATGGTGTTGTATGAGAAGACTCCTAGGGTGATGGTGTTATATGAAGAGACTCCTAGGGTGATGGTATTATGAGGAGACTCCTAGGGTGATGGTGTTAAATGAGGAGACTCCTAGGGTGACGGTGTTATATGAGAAGACTACAAGGGTGACGGTGTTATATGAGAAGACTCCTAGGGTGACGGTATTATATGAGGAGACTCCTAGGGTGATGGTGTTAAATGAGAAGACTCCTAGGGTGATGGTGTTATATGAGGAGACTCCTAGGGTGATGGTGTTATATGAGGAGACTCCTAGGGTGATGGTGTTATATGAGGAGACTCCTAGGGTGATGGTGTTATATGAGGAGACTCCTAGGGTGATGGTATTATATGAGAAGACTCCTAGGGTGATGGTGTTATCTGAGAAGACTCCTAGGGTGATGGTGTTATATGAAGAGACTCTAAGGGTGATGGTGTTATATGAGGAGACTCCTAGGGTGATGGTGTTATATGAGGAGACTCCTAGGGTGAGGGTGTTATATGAGGAGACTCCTAGGGTGATGGTGTTGTCTGAGAAGACTTCTAGGGTGATGGTATTATATGAGGAGACTCCTAGGGTGATGGTGTTGTCTGAGAAGACTCCTAGGGTGATGGTATTATATGAGAAGACTCCTAGGGTGATGGTGTTGTCTCTGGAGACTCCTCGTCTTCCTCCTGGGTTCAGAGAGAGACCATCCAGACGGCATGGTGTTATATGAGGAGACTCCTCGTCTTCCTCCTGGGTTCAGAGAGAGACCATCCAGACGGCATGGTGTTATATGAGGAGACTCCTCGTCTTCCTCCTGGGTTCAGAGAGAGACCATCCAGACGGCATGGTGTTATATGAGGAGACTCCTCGTCTTCCTCCTGGGTTCAGAGAGAGACCATCCAGACGGCATGGTGTTATATGAGGAGACTCCTCGTCTTCCTCCTGGGTTCAGAGAGAGACCATCCAGACGGCATGGTGTTATATGAGGAGACTCCTCGTCTTCCTCCTGGGTTCAGAGAGAGACCATCCAGACGGTATGGTGTTATATGAGGAGACTCCTCGTCTTCCTCCTGGGTTCAGAGAGAGACCATCCAGACGGTATGGTGTTATATGAGGAGACTCCTCGTCTTCCTCCTGGGTTCAGAGAGAGACCATCCAGACGGTATGGTGTTATATGAGGAGACTCCTCGTCTTCCTCCTGGGTTCAGAGAGAGACCATCCAGACGGTATGGCGTTATATGAGGAGACTCCTCGTCTTCCTCCTGGGTTCAGAGAGAGACCATCCAGACGGTATGGCGTTATATGAGGAGACTCCTCGTCTTCCTCCTGGGTTCAGAGAGAGACCATCCAGACGGTATGGCGTTATATGAGGAGACTCCTCGTCTTCCTCCTGGGTTCAGAGAGAGACCATCCAGACGGTATGGCGTTATATGAGGAGACTCCTCGTCTTCCTCCTGGGTTCAGAGAGAGACCATCCAGACGGTATGGCGTTATATGAGGAGACTCCTCGTCTTCCTCCTGGGTTCAGAGAGAGACCATCCAGACGGCATGGCGTTATATGAGGAGACTCCTCGTCTTCCTCCTGGGTTCAGAGAGAGACCATCCAGACGGTATGGCGTTATATGAGGAGACTCCTCGTCTTCCTCCTGGGTTCAGAGAGAGACCATCCAGACGGTATGGCGTTATATGAGGAGACTCCTCGTCTTCCTCCTGGGTTCAGAGAGAGACCATCCAGACGGTATGGCGTTATATGAGGAGACTCCTCGTCTTCCTCCTGGGTTCAGAGAGAGACCATCCAGACGGTATGGCGTTATATGAGGAGACTCCTCGTCTTCCTCCTGGGTTCAGAGAGAGACCATCCAGACGGTATGGTGTTATATGAGGAGACTCCTCGTCTTCCTCCTGGGTTCAGAGAGACCATCCAGACGGTATGGTGTTATATGAGGAGACTCCTCGTCTTCCTCCTGGGTTCAGAGAGAGACCATCCAGACGGTATGGTGTTATATGAGGAGACTCCTCGTCTTCCTCCTGGGTTCAGAGAGAGACCATCCAGACGGCATGGTGTTATATGAGGAGACTCCTCGTCTTCCTCCTGGGTTCAGAGAGAGACCATCCAGACGGCATGGTGTTATATGAGGAGACTCCTCGTCTTCCTCCTGGGTTCAGAGAGAGACCATCCAGACGGCATGGTGTTATATGAGGAGACTCCTCGTCTTCCTCCTGGGTTCAGAGAGAGACCATCCAGACGGCATGGTGTTATATGAGGAGACTCCTCGTCTTCCTCCTGGGTTCAGAGAGAGACCATCCAGACGGTATGGTGTTATATGAGGAGACTCCTCGTCTTCCTCCTGGGTTCAGAGAGAGACCATCCAGACGGTATGGTGTTATATGAGGAGACTCCTCGTCTTCCTCCTGGGTTCAGAGAGACCATCCAGACGGTATGGTGTTATATGAGGAGACTCCTCGTCTTCCTCCTGGGTTCAGAGAGAGACCATCCAGACGGTATGGTGTTATATGAGGAGACTCCTCGTCTTCCTCCTGGGTTCAGAGAGAGACCATCCAGACGGCATGGTGTTATATGAGGAGACTCCTCGTCTTCCTCCTGGGTTCAGAGAGAGACCATCCAGACGGCATGGTGTTATATGAGGAGACTCCTCGTCTTCCTCCTGGGTTCAGAGAGAGACCATCCAGACGGCATGGTGTTATATGAGGAGACTCCTCGTCTTCCTCCTGGGTTCAGAGAGAGACCATCCAGACGGCATGGTGTTATATGAGGAGACTCCTCGTCTTCCTCCTGGGTTCAGAGAGAGACCATCCAGACGGTATGGTGTTATATGAGGAGACTCCTCGTCTTCCTCCTGGGTTCAGAGAGAGACCATCCAGACGGTATGGTGTTATATGAGGAGACTCCTCGTCTTCCTCCTGGGTTCAGAGAGAGACCATCCAGACGGTATGGTGTTATATGAGAAGACTCCTCGTCTTCCTCCTGGGTTCAGAGAGAGACCATCCAGACGGCATGGTGTTATATGAGGAGACTCCTCGTCTTCCTCCTGGGTTCAGAGAGAGACCATCCAGACGGCATGGTGTTATATGAGAAGACTCCTCGTCTTCCTCCTGGGTTCAGAGAGAGACCATCCAGACGGCATGGTGTTATATGAGAAGACTCCTCGTCTTCCTCCTGGGTTCAGAGAGAGACCATCCAGACGGTATGGTGTTATATGAGGAGACTCCTCGTCTTCCTCCTGGGTTCAGAGAGAGACCATCCAGACGGTATGGTGTTATATGAGGAGACTCCTCGTCTTCCTCCTGGGTTCAGAGAGAGACCATCCAGACGGTATGGTGTTATATGAGGAGACTCCTCGTCTTCCTCCTGGGTTCAGAGAGAGACCATCCAGACGGTATGGTGTTATATGAGAAGACTCCTCGTCTTCCTCCTGGGTTCAGAGAGAGACCATCCAGACGGTATGGTGTTATATGAGAAGACTCCTCGTCTTCCTCCTGGGTTCAGAGAGAGACCATCCAGACGGTATGGTGTTATATGAGGAGACTCCTCGTCATCCTCCTGGGTTCAGAGAGAGACCATCCAGACGGTATGGTGTTATATGAGGAGACTCCTCGTCTTCCTCCTGGGTTCAGAGAGAGACCATCCAGACGGTATGGTGTTATATGAGGAGACTCCTCGTCTTCCTCCTGGGTTCAGAGAGAGACCATCCAGACGGTATGGTGTTATATGAGGAGACTCCTCGTCTTCCTCCTGGGTTCAGAGAGAGACCATCCAGACGGTATGGTGTTATATGAGGAGACTCCTCGTCTTCCTCCTGGGTTCAGAGAGAGACCATCCAGACGGTATGGTGTTATATGAGGAGACTCCTCGTCTTCCTCCTGGGTTCAGAGAGAGACCATCCAGACGGCATGGTGTTATATGAGGAGACTCCTCGTCTTCCTCCTGGGTTCAGAGAGAGACCATCCAGACGGCATGGTGTTATATGAGAAGACTCCTCGTCTTCCTCCTGGGTTCAGAGAGAGACCATCCAGACGGCATGGTGTTATATGAGGAGACTCCTCGTCTTCCTCCTGGGTTCAGAGAGAGACCATCCAGACGGTATGGTGTTATATGAGGAGACTCCTCGTCTTCCTCCTGGGTTCAGAGAGAGACCATCCAGACGGTATGGTGTTATATGAGAAGACTCCTCGTCTTCCTCCTGGGTTCAGAGAGAAACCATCCAGACGGTATGGTGTTATATGAGGAGACTCCTCGTCTTCCTCCTGGGTTCAGAGAGAGACCATCCAGACGGTATGGTGTTATATGAGGAGACTCCTCGTCTTCCTCCTGGGTTCAGAGAGAGACCATCCAGACGGTATGGTGTTATATGAGGAGACTCCTCGTCTTCCTCCTGGGTTCAGAGAGAGACCATCCAGACGGTATGGTGTTATATGAGGAGACTCCTCGTCTTCCTCCTGGGTTCAGAGAGAGACCATCCAGACGGTATGGTGTTATATGAGGAGACTCCTCGTCTTCCTCCTGGGTTCAGAGAGAGACCATCCAGACGGTATGGTGTTATATGAGGAGACTCCTCGTCTTCCTCCTGGGTTCAGAGAGAGACCATCCAGACGGCATGGTGTTATATGAGAAGACTCCTCGTCTTCCTCCTGGGTTCAGAGAGAGACCATCCAGACGGTATGGTGTTATATGAGGAGACTCCTCGTCTTCCTCCTGGGTTCAGAGAGAGACCATCCAGACGGTATGGTGTTATATGAGGAGACTCCTCGTCTTCCTCCTGGGTTCAGAGAGAGACCATCCAGACGGTATGGTGTTATATGAGGAGACTCCTCGTCTTCCTCCTGGGTTCAGAGAGAGACCATCCAGACGGTATGGTGTTATATGAGAAGACTCCTCGTCTTCCTCCTGGGTTCAGAGAGAGACCATCCAGACGGTATGGTGTTATATGAGGAGACTCCTCGTCATCCTCCTGGGTTCAGAGAGAGACCATCCAGACGGTATGGTGTTATATGAGGAGACTCCTCGTCTTCCTCCTGGGTTCAGAGAGAGACCATCCAGACGGTATGGTGTTATATGAGAAGACTCCTCGTCTTCCTCCTGGGTTCAGAGAGAGACCATCCAGACGGTATGGTGTTATATGAGGAGACTCCTCGTCTTCCTCCTGGGTTCAGAGAGAGACCATCCAGACGGTATGGTGTTATATGAGGAGACTCCTCGTCTTCCTCCTGGGTTCAGAGAGAGACCATCCAGACGGTATGGTGTTATATGAGGAGACTCCTCGTCTTCCTCCTGGGTTCAGAGAGAGACCATCCAGACGGCATGGTGTTATATGAGGAGACTCCTCGTCTTCCTCCTGGGTTCAGAGAGAGACCATCCAGACGGCATGGTGTTATATGAGAAGACTCCTCGTCTTCCTCCTGGGTTCAGAGAGAGACCATCCAGACGGCATGGTGTTATATGAGGAGACTCCTCGTCTTCCTCCTGGGTTCAGAGAGAGACCATCCAGACGGTATGGTGTTATATGAGGAGACTCCTCGTCTTCCTCCTGGGTTCAGAGAGAGACCATCCAGACGGTATGGTGTTATATGAGAAGACTCCTCGTCTTCCTCCTGGGTTCAGAGAGAAACCATCCAGACGGTATGGTGTTATATGAGGAGACTCCTCGTCTTCCTCCTGGGTTCAGAGAGAGACCATCCAGACGGTATGGTGTTATATGAGGAGACTCCTCGTCTTCCTCCTGGGTTCAGAGAGAGACCATCCAGACGGTATGGTGTTATATGAGAAGACTCCTCGTCTTCCTCCTGGGTTCAGAGAGAGACCATCCAGACGGTATGGTGTTATATGAGGAGACTCCTCGTCTTCCTCCTGGGTTCAGAGAGAGACCATCCAGACGGTATGGTGTTATATGAGGAGACTCCTCGTCTTCCTCCTGGGTTCAGAGAGAGACCATCCAGACGGTATGGTGTTATATGAGGAGACTCCTCGTCTTCCTCCTGGGTTCAGAGAGAGACCATCCAGACGGTATGGTGTTATATGAGAAGACTCCTCGTCTTCCTCCTGGGTTCAGAGAGAGACCATCCAGACGGCATGGTGTTATATGAGGAGACTCCTCGTCTTCCTCCTGGGTTCAGAGAGAGACCATCCAGACGGTATGGTGTTATATGAGAAGACTCCTCGTCTTCCTCCTGGGTTCAGAGAGAGACCATCCAGACGGTATGGTGTTATATGAGGAGACTCCTCGTCTTCCTCCTGGGTTCAGAGAGAGACCATCCAGACGGTATGGTGTTATATGAGGAGACTCCTCGTCTTCCTCCTGGGTTCAGAGAGAGACCATCCAGACGGTATTGGTTTCGCCAGACAACCGGCATGTTTTAGCAAATAGGTTTGTTGCTAAACAACATAATCATGTCTTTATCATAAAGTTGCAAATTCCGAAATCCTTTTTTGATTTGCCGATTTCCTACTTATTCCTTCCAGATTCCAGGATCCTCCCGACTGGGATTTCTGGGAAAACCTTGGAATGAAAGCGTCACCGTGACAAAGCTCAGGTCCTAAAATACAATGCTGCGTGTCGTCACCGTTCACCAAACGTCAACAAAAGGAGATAATGGCCTCCCGAGGGGCGCAGTGGTCTAAGGCAGCTGTGCCACTTGAGATTCTGGGTTCGAGTCCAGGTTCTGTCGCAGCCGGCCGCGACCGGGAGACCCATGGGGCGGCGCACAATTGGCCCAGCGTTGTCCGGGTTAGGGGAGTGTTTGGCCGGCTGGGATGTCCTTGTACCATCGCACTCTAGCGACTCCTGTGGCGGGCCGGGCTCAGTGCACGCTGACACGGTCGCCAGGTGTACGGTGTTCCCTCCGGCACATTGGTGCGGCTGGCTTCCCCGGGTTAAGTGAGTGTTGTGTCAAGAAGCAGTGCGGCTGGGTCGTGTTTCAGGGGGACGCACGGCTCTCGACCTTCACTTCTCCCGAGTCCGTACGGGAGTTACAGCGATGAGACAAGACTGTAACTACCATTTGGGATAACATGAAAAAAAATCACACAAAAAATAATAATGAGGAAATTGTTTTTATTTCACCTTTATTTAACCAGGTTTCTTCATCTTCTAGTTTACCAGATGAACACAAAGATCAGTTTGTTAAATATTTATTTTGTTTACAAGCATCATTCGTACCAACATTCATCGATTTTCAATACTGTCTAAGTTTGTCCGTTTTTTTTCATTTTTTTTTTTTTACAAAGACATAAATATATGATAGAACACAATACAGTATAAACTGTATAAAATACAAAATAAAAATGGATATACTTATATACTTATTTAAAATGATAATCACAAAAGAGGCGAAACCTGAAAACGGGATCTTTGACACGAGGCGAAAACACCAGCATTAATTAAACACCTGAACTCCAATGATATTATTGTTGTCGGTCTCAAAACCTCACACCCTCTGTAGTGCACTAGTTTATAGTACACTAGTTTATAGTACACTAGTTTATAGTACATTCTTTTATAGTACACTAGTTTACAGTACATTCTTTTATAGTACACTACAAGGGGAAAACGGCATCATCGGAGACGCAGCCAATGGCTACGTCAGAAACGGACCAGAGCCCTATTCCCTATATAGTGAACTACTAGTGACCAGAGCCCTATTCCCTATATAGTGAACTACTAGTGACCAGGGCCCTATTCCCTATATAGTGAACTACTTTAGACCAGAGCCCTATTCCATATATAGTGAACTACTAGTGACCAGAGCCCTATTCCCTATATAGTGAACTACTAGTGACCAGAGCCCTATTCCCTATATAGTGAACTACTAGTAACCAGAGCCCTATTCCCTATATAGTGAACTACTAGTGACCAGGGCCCTATTCCCTATATAGTGAACTACTAGTGACCAGAGCCCTATTCCCTATATAGTGAACTACTAGTGACCAGAGCCCTATTCCCTATATAGTGAACTACTAGTGACCAGAGCCCTATTCCCTATATAGTGAACTACTAGTGACCAGAGCCCTATTCCCTATATAGTGAACTACTAGTGACCAGAGCCCTATTCCCTATTTAGTGAACTACTAGTGACCAGAGCCCTATTCCCTATATATAGTGAACTATTAGTGACTAGAGCCCTATTCACTATATAGTGAACTATTAGTGACCAGAGCCCTATTCCCTATATAGTGAACTACTAGTGACCAGAGCCCTATTCCCTATATAGTGAACTACTAGTGACCAGGGCCCTATTCCCTATATAGTGAACTACTAGTGACCAGAGCCCTATTCCCTATATAGTGAACTACTTTAGACCAGAGCCCTACGGGGTCATAGGTCATACTTCATAGGGAATAGGATGGCATTTTGGACGTAGACATTATGTATATTAAGGAAGTACGTACGCAGGTGGGTTCTGGGTAAAATGTAGCTGTTTTTTGGGGGGGCCCGAACAACAAAATAACCACGCTACGGAAAGCTGGAAGGCACATATCTGAGGAAGCATGAGACCTTCAGACGAAGGGAAGTGTCCTCAACAGCACCCTATTCCCTTACAGTGCACTACCTTTTGACCCAGAGCCCTTTTGACCACTAAATATTTAGTGCACGAGTGACCTTTTCCAACACTAAATAGGGAATTAGGGTGCCATTTTGGAACACAGCCCGGGGAACAGGAAGAAGAGAGAGAGACAGTATAGGGAGGGTTCGAGGCAGTGAAACAGGAAGAAGAGAGAGAGAGAGAGAGAGTAGAGGGAGGGTTCGAGGCAGTGAAACAGGAAGAGAGAGAGAGAGTAGAGGGAGGGTTCGAGGCAGTGAAACAGGAAGAGAGAGAGACAGTAGAGGGAGGGTTCGAGGCAGTGAAACAGGAAGAGAGAGAGAGACAGTAGAGGGAGGGTTCGAGGCAGTGAAACAGGAAGAGAGAGAGAGACAGTAGAGGGAGGGTTCGAGGCAGTGAAACAGGAAGAGAGAGAGAGTAGAGGGAGGGTTAGAGGCAGTGAAACAGGAAGAGAGAGAGAGAGTGGAGGGAGGGTTCGAGGCAGTGAAACAGGAAGAGAGAGAGAGAGTGGAGGGAGGGTTCGAGGCAGTGAAACAGGAAGAGAGAGAGAGACAGTAGAGGGAGGGTTTGAGGCAGTGAAACAGGAAGAGAGAGAGAGACAGTAGAGGGAGGGTTTGAGGCAGTGAAACAGGAAGAGAGAGAGAGACAGTAGAGGGAGGGTTTGAGGCAGTGAAACAGGAAGTGAGAGAGAGACAGTAGAGGGAGGGTTCGATGCAGTGAAACAGGAAGAAGAGAGAGAGACAGTAGAGGGAGGGTTCGAGGCAGTGAAACAGGAAGAGAGAGAGACAGTAGAGGGAGGGTTCGAGGCAGTGAAACAGGAAGAGAGAGAGAGACAGTAGAGGGAGGGTTCGAGGCAGTGAAACAGGAAGAGAGAGAGAGACAGTAGAGGGAGGATTCGAGGCAGTGAAACAGGAAGAGAGAGAGAGACAGTAGAGGGAGGGTTCGAGGCAGTGAAACAGGAAGAGAGAGAGAGACAGTAGAGGGAGGGTTCGAGGCAGTGAAACAAGAAGAGAGAGAGACAGTAGAGGGAGGGTTCGAGGCAGTGAAACAGGAAGAGAGAGAGAGACAGTAGAGGGAGGGTTCAAGGCAGTGAAACAGGAAGAGAGAGAGACAGTAGAGGGAGGGTACGAGGCAGTGAAACAGGAAGAGAGAGAGACAGTAGAGGGAGGGTTCGAGGCAGTGAAACAGGAAGAGAGAGAGAGACAGTAGAGGGAGGGTTCGAGGCAGTGAAACAGGAAGAGAGAGAGAGACAGCAGAGGGAGGGTTCGAGGCAGTGAAACAGGAAGAGAGAGAGAGACAGTAGAGGGAGGGTTCGAGGCAGTGAAACAGGAAGAGAGAGAGAGACAGTAGAGGGAGGGTTCGAGGCAGTGAAACAGGAAGAGAGAGAGACAGTAGAGGGAGGGTCCGAGGCAGTGAAACAGGAAGAAGAGAGACAGTAGAGGGAGGGTTCGAGGCAGTGAAACAGGAAGTGTTAAGGCCAACTGACATGTGATCATCTAAAACCAGGATGCCCAAACTGTTAAAAGACATAAAACCTGACCAATACAAACAGAGTATTCAATATCAACATGACCAATCGGTAATCTTCTGTTGTCATATTCCAGCCCACTAATATAGATATCTGTCCCCAAGGTTAGAGAGAATTATATTAAAACAAGGCTTGTTGTCCCCAAGGATAGAGATAATTATATTAAAACAAGGCTTGTTAATGTCCCCAAGGTTAGAGAGAATTATATTAAAACAAGGCTTGTCCCCAAGGTCAGAGAGAATTATATTAAAACAAGGCTTGTTGTTGACCCCAAGGTTAAAGAGAATTATATTAAAACAAGGCTTGTTATTGACCCCAAGGTTAAAGAGAATTATATTAAAACAAGGCTTGTTGTCCCCAAGGTTAAAGATAATTATATTAAAACAAGGCTTGTCCCCAAGGTTAGAGAGAATTATATTAAAACAAGGCTTGTTATTGACCCCAAGGTTAAAGATAATTATATTAAAACAAGGCTTGTTGTCCCCAAGTTAAAGATAATTATATTAAAACAAGGCTTGTCCCCAAGGTTAGAGAGAATTATATTAAAACAAGGCTTGTTATTGACCCCAAGGTTAAAGATAATTATATTAAAACAAGGCTTGTTGTCCCCAAGGTTAAAGATAATTATATTAAAACAAGGCTTGTCCCCAAGGTTAGAGAGAATTATATTAAAACAAGGCTTGTTGACCCCAGGGTTAGAGAGAATTATATTAAAACAAGGCTTGTTGTCCCCAAGGCTAGAGAGAATTATATTAAAACAAGGCTTGTTGTCCCCAAGGCTAGAGAGAATTATATTAAAACAAGGCTTGTTGTCCCCAAGGCTAGAGAGAATTATATTAAAACAAGGCTTATTGTCCCCAAGGATAGAGAGAATTATATTAAAACAAGGCTTGTCCCCAAGGTTAAAGATAATTATATTAAAACAAGGCTTGTTATCCCCAAGGTTAGAGAGAATTATATTAAAACAAGTCTTGTCCCCAAGGTTAAAGATAATTATATTAAAACAAGGCTTGTTATTGACCCCAAGGTTAAAGATAATTATATTAAAACAAGGCTTGTCCCCAAGGTTAAAGATAATTATATTAAAACAAGGCTTGTTATTGACCCCAAGGTTAAAGATAATTATATTAAAACAAGGCTTGTTATTGACCCCAAGGTTAGAGAGAATTATATTAAAACAAGGCTTGTTGTCCCCAAGGATAGAGATAATTATATTAAAACAAGGCTTGTTAATGTCCCCAAGGTTAGAGAGAATTATATTAAAACAAGGCTTGTCCCCAAGGTTAAAGAGAATTATATTAAAACAAGGCTTGTTATTGACCCCAGGGTTAGAGAGAATTATATTAAAACAAGGCTTGTTGTCCCCAAGGATAGAGAGAATTATATTAAAACAAGGCTTGTTATTGACCCCAAGGTTAAAGATAATTATATTAAAACAAGGCTTGTTGTCCCCAAGGTTAAAGATAATTATATTAAAACAAGGCTTGTCCCCAAGGTTAGAGAGAATTATATTAAAACAAGGCTTGTCCCCAAGGTTAGAGAGAATTATATTAAAACAAGGCTTGTCCCCAAGGTTAGAGAGAATTATATTAAAACAAGGCTTGTTGTCCCCAAGGATAGAGATAATTATATTAAACAAAGGCTTGTTGTCGTCCTTTATCTTCCTCCATTAGACATTA
>NC_074669.1:64857577-64950077 GCF_029448725.1 Salvelinus fontinalis
GTTAAACCCAGTCAGTGTTGGTGAGGTTAAACCCAGTCAGTGTTGGTGAGGTTAAACCCAGTCAGTGTTGGTGAGGTTAAACCCAGTCAGTGTTGGTGAGGTTAAACCCAGTCAGTGTTGGTGAGGTTAAACCCAGTCAGTGTTGGTGAGGTTAAACCCAGTCAGTCAGTGTTGGTGAGGTTAAACCCAGTCAGTCAGTGTTGGTGAGGTTAAACCCAGTCAGTCAGTGTTGGTGAGGTTAAACCCAGTCAGTGTTGGTGAGGTTAAACCCAGTCAGTGTTGGTGAGGTTAAACCCAGCCAGTCAGTGTTGGTGAGGTTAAACCCAGCCAGTCAGTGTTGGTGAGGTTAAACCCAGCCAGTCAGTGTTGGTGAGGTTAAACCCAGCCAGTCAGTGTTGGTGAGGTTAAACCCAGTCAGTGTTGGTGAGGTTAAACCCAGTCAGTGTTGGTGAGGTTAAACCCAGTCAGTGTTGGTGAGGTTAAACCCAGTCAGTGTTGGTGAGGTTAAACCCAGTCAGTGTTGGTGAGGTTAAACCCAGTCAGTGTTGGTGAGGTTAAACCCAGTCAGTGTTGGTGAGGTTGAACCCAGTCAGTGTTGGTGAGGTTAAACCCAGTCAGTGTTGGTGAGGTTAAACCCAGTCAGTCAGTCAGTGTTGGTGAGGTTAAACCCAGTCAGTGTTGGTGAGGTTAAACCCAGTCAGTGTTGGTGAGGTTAAACCCAGTCAGTGTTGGTGAGGTTAAACCCAGTCAGTGTTGGTGAGGTTAAACCCAGTCAGTGTTGGTGAGGTTAAACCCAGTCAGTGTTGGTGAGGTTAAACCCAGTCAGTGTTGGTGAGGTTAAACCCAGTCAGTGTTGGTGAGGTTAAACCCAGTCAGTGTTGGTGAGGTTAAACCCAGTCAGTGTTGGTGAGGTTAAACCCAGTCAGTCAGTGTTGGTGAGGTTAAACCCAGTCAGTCAGTGTTGGTGAGGTTAAACCCAGTCAGTCAGTGTTGGTGAGGTTAAACCAGTCAGTCAGTGTTGGTGAGGTTAAACCCAGTCAGTGTTGGTGAGGTTAAACCCAGTCAGTGTTGGTGAGGTTAAACCCAGTCAGTGTTGGTGAGGTTACACCCAGTCAGTCAGTGTTGGTGAGGTTAAACCCAGTCAGTGTTGGTGAGGATAAACCCAGTCAGTCAGTGTTGGTGAGGTTAAACCCAGTCAGTGTTGGTGAGGTTAAACCCAGTCAGTGTTGGTGAGGTTAAACCCAGTCAGTCAGTGTTGGTGAGGTTAAACCCAGTCAGTCAGTGTTGGTGAGGTTAAACCCAGTCAGTCAGTGTTGGTGAGGTTAAACCCAGTCAGTCAGTGTTGGTGAGGTTAAACCCAGTCAGTGTTGGTGAGGTTAAACCCAGTCAGTGTTGGTGAGTTTAAACCCAGTCAGTGTTGGTGAGGTTAAACCCAGTCAGTGTTGGTGAGGTTAAACCCAGTCAGTGTTGGTGAGGTTAAACCCAGTCAGTGTTGGTGAGGTTAAACCCAGTCAGTCAGTGTTGGTGAGGTTAAACCCAGTCAGTCAGTGTTGGTGAGGTTAAACCCAGTCAGTCAGTGTTGGTGAGGTTAAACCCAGTCAGTGTTGGTGAGGTTAAACCCAGTCAGTGTTGGTGAGGTTAAACCCAGCCAGTCAGTGTTGGTGAGGTTAAACCCAGTCAGTGTTGGTGAGGTTAAACCCAGTCAGTGTTGGTGAGGTTAAACCCAGTCAGTGTTGGTGAGGTTAAACCCAGTCAGTGTTGGTGAGGTTAAACCCAGTCAGTGTTGGTGAGGTTAAACCCAGTCAGTGTTGGTGAGGTTGAACCCAGTCAGTGTTGGTGAGGTTGAACCCAGTCAGTGTTGGTGAGGTTAAACCCAGTCAGTGTTGGTGAGGTTAAACCCAGTCAGTGTTGGTGAGGTTAAACCCAGTCAGTGTTGGTGAGGTTAAACCCAGTCAGTGTTGGTGAGGTTAAACCCAGTCAGTGTTGGTGAGGTTAAACCCAGTCAGTCAGTCAGTGTTGGTGAGGTTAAACCCAGTCAGTGTTGGTGAGGTTAAACCCAGTCAGTGTTGGTGAGGTTAAACCCAGTCAGTCAGTGTTGGTGAGGTTAAACCCAGTCAGTCAGTGTTGGTGAGGTTAAACCCAGTCAGTCAGTGTTGGTGAGGTTAAACCCAGTCAGTCAGTGTTGGTGAGGTTAAACCCAGTCAGTCAGTGTTGGTGAGGTTAAACCCAGTCAGTCAGTGTTGGTGAGGTTAAACCCAGTCAGTCAGTGTTGGTGAGGTTAAACCCAGTCAGTGTTGGTGAGGTTAAACCCAGTCAGTCAGTGTTGGTGAGGTTAAACCCAGTCAGTCAGTGTTGGTGAGGTTAAACCCAGTCAGTCAGTGTTGGTGAGGTTAAACCCAGTCAGTCAGTGTTGGTGAGGTTAAACCCAGTCAGTCAGTGTTGGTGAGGTTAAACCCAGTCAGTCAGTGTTGGTGAGGTTAAACCCAGTCAGTCAGTGTTGGTGAGGTTAAACCCAGTCAGTCAGTGTTGGTGAGGTTAAACCCAGTCAGTCAGTGTTGGTGAGGTTAAACCCAGTCAGTCAGTGTTGGTGAGGTTAAACCCAGTCAGTGTTGGTGAGGTTAAACCCAGTCAGTGTTGGTGAGGTTAAACCCAGTCAGTGTTGGTGAGGTTAAACCCAGTCAGTGTTGGTGAGGTTAAACCCAGTCAGTGTTGGTGAGGTTAAACCCAGTCAGTGTTGGTGAGGTTAAACCCAGTCAGTGTTGGTGAGGTTAAACCCAGTCAGTGTTGGTGAGGTTAAACCCAGTCAGTGTTGGTGAGGTTAAACCCAGTCAGTCAGTCAGTGTTGGTGAGGTTAAACCCAGTCAGTGTTGGTGAGGTTAAACCCAGTCAGTGTTGGTGAGGTTAAACCCAGTCAGTGTTGGTGAGGTTAAACCCAGTCAGTGTTGGTGAGGTTAAACCCAGTCAGTCAGTGTTGGTGAGGTTAAACCCAGTCAGTCAGTGTTGGTGAGGTTAAACCCAGTCAGTGTTGGTGAGGTTAAACCCAGTCAGTCAGTGTTGGTGAGGTTAAACCCAGTCAGTCAGTGTTGGTGAGGTTAAACCCAGTCAGTGTTGGTGAGGTTAAACCCAGTCAGTGTTGGTGAGGTTAAACCCAGTCAGTGTTGGTGAGGTTAAACCCAGTCAGTGTTGGTGAGGTTAAACCCAGTCAGTCAGTGTTGGTGAGGTTAAACCCAGTCAGTCAGTGTTGGTGAGGTTAAACCCAGTCAGTCAGTCAGTGTTGGTGAGGTTAAACCCAGTCAGTCAGTCAGTGTTGGTGAGGTTAAACCCAGTCAGTCAGTGTTGGTGAGGTTAAACCCAGTCAGTGTTGGTGAGGTTAAACCCAGTCAGTGTTGGTGAGGTTAAACCCAGTCAGTCAGTGTTGGTGAGGTTAAACCCAGTCAGTCAGTGTTGGTGAGGTTAAACCAGTCAGTCAGTGTTGGTGAGGTTAAACCCAGTCAGTGTTGGTGAGGTTACACCCAGTCAGTCAGTGTTGGTGAGGTTAAACCCAGTCAGTCAGTGTTGGTGAGGTTAAACCAGTCAGTCAGTGTTGGTGAGGTTAAACCAGTCAGTCAGTGTTGGTGAGGTTAAACCAGTCAGTCAGTGTTGGTGAGGTTAAACCCAGTCAGTCAGTGTTGGTGAGGTTAAACCCAGTCAGTCAGTGTTGGTGAGGTTAAACCCAGTCAGTGTTGGTGAGGTTAAACCCAGTCAGTGTTGGTGAGGTTAAACCCAGTCAGTCAGTGTTGGTGAGGTTAAACCCAGTCAGTCAGTGTTGGTGAGGTTAAACCCAGTCAGTGTTGGTGAGGTTAAACCCAGTCAGTGTTGGTGAGGTTAAACCCAGTCAGTGTTGGTGAGGTTAAACCCAGTCAGTCAGTGTTGGTGAGGTTAAACCCAGTCAGTCAGTGTTGGTGAGGTTAAACCCAGTCAGTCAGTGTTGGTGAGGTTAAACCCAGTCAGTGTTGGTGAGGTTAAACCCAGTCAGTGTTGGTGAGGTTAAACCCAGTCAGTCAGTGTTGGTGAGGTTAAACCCAGTCAGTCAGTGTTGGTGAGGTTAAACCCAGTCAGTCAGTGTTGGTGAGGTTAAACCCAGTCAGTCAGTGTTGGTGAGGTTAAACCCAGTCAGTCAGTGTTGGTGAGGTTAAACCCAGTCAGTCAGTGTTGGTGAGGTTAAACCCAGTCAGTCAGTGTTGGTGAGGTTAAACCCAGTCAGTCAGTGTTGGTGAGGTTAAACCCAGTCAGTCAGTGTTGGTGAGGTTAAACCCAGTCAGTCAGTGTTGGTGAGGTTAAACCCAGTCAGTCAGTGTTGGTGAGGTTAAACCCAGTCAGTCAGTGTTGGTGAGGTTAAACCCAGTCAGTCAGTGTTGGTGAGGTTAAACCCAGTCAGTCAGTGTTGGTGAGGTTAAACCCAGTCAGTGTTGGTGAGGTTAAACCCAGTCAGTGTTGGTGAGGTTAAACCCAGTCAGTGTTGGTGAGGTTAAACCCAGTCAGTGTTGGTGAGGTTAAACCCAGTCAGTGTTGGTGAGGTTAAACCCAGTCAGTGTTGGTGAGGTTAAACCCAGTCAGTCAGTCAGTGTTGGTGAGGTTAAACCCAGTCAGTGTTGGTGAGGTTAAACCCAGTCAGTGTTGGTGAGGTTAAACCCAGTCAGTGTTGGTGAGGTTAAACCCAGTCAGTGTTGGTGAGGTTAAACCCAGTCAGTCAGTGTTGGTGAGGTTAAACCCAGTCAGTCAGTGTTGGTGAGGTTAAACCCAGTCAGTCAGTGTTGGTGAGGTTAAACCCAGTCAGTCAGTGTTGGTGAGGTTAAACCCAGTCAGTGTTGGTGAGGTTAAACCCAGTCAGTGTTGGTGAGGTTAAACCCAGTCAGTCAGTGTTGGTGAGGTTAAACCCAGTCAGTCAGTGTTGGTGAGGTTAAACCAGTCAGTGTTGGTGAGGTTAAACCAGTCAGTCAGTGTTGGTGAGGTTAAACCCAGTCAGTCAGTGTTGGTGAGGTTAAACCCAGTCAGTGTTGGTGAGGTTAAACCCAGTCAGTGTTGGTGAGGTTAAACCAGTCAGTGTTGGTGAGGTTAAACCCAGTCAGTGTTGGTGAGGTTAAACCCAGTCAGTGTTGGTGAGGTTAAACCCAGTCAGTGTTGGTGAGGTTAAACCCAGTCAGTGTTGGTGAGGTTAAACCCAGTCAGTCAGTGTTGGTGAGGTTACACCCAGTCAGTCAGTGTTGGTGAGGTTAAACCCAGTCAGTGTTGGTGAGGTTAAACCCAGTCAGTGTTGGTGAGGTTAAACCCAGTCAGTGTTGGTGAGGTTAAACCCAGTCAGTGTTGGTGAGGTTAAACCCAGTCAGTCAGTGTTGGTGAGGTTAAACCCAGTCAGTGTTGGTGAGGTTAAACCCAGTCAGTGTTGGTGAGGTTAAACCCAGTCAGTGTTGGTGAGGTTAAACCCAGTCAGTGTTGGTGAGGTTAAACCCAGTCAGTCAGTCAGTGTTGGTGAGGTTAAACCCAGTCAGTCAGTCAGTGTTGGTGAGGTTAAACCCAGTCAGTCAGTCAGTGTTGGTGAGGTTAAACCCAGTCAGTCAGTCAGTGTTGGTGAGGTTAAACCCAGTCAGTCAGTGTTGGTGAGGTTAAACCCAGTCAGTGTTGGTGAGATTAAACCCAGTCAGTGTTGGTGAGGTTAAACCCAGTCAGTCAGTGTTGGTGAGGTTAAACCCAGTCAGTCAGTGTTGGTGAGGTTAAACCAGTCAGTCAGTGTTGGTGAGGTTAAACCCAGTCAGTGTTGGTGAGGTTAAACCCAGTCAGTGTTGGTGAGGTTAAACCCAGTCAGTCAGTGTTGGTGAGGTTAAACCCAGTCAGTCAGTGTTGGTGAGGTTAAACCCAGTCAGTGTTGGTGAGGTTAAACCCAGTCAGTGTTGGTGAGGTTAAACCCAGTCAGTCAGTGTTGGTGAGGTTAAACCCAGTCAGTCAGTGTTGGTGAGGTTAAACCCAGTCAGTCAGTGTTGGTGAGGTTAAACCCAGTCAGTCAGTGTTGGTGAGGTTAAACCCAGTCAGTGTTGGTGAGGTTAAACCCAGTCAGTGTTGGTGAGGTTAAACCCAGTCAGTGTTGGTGAGGTTAAACCCAGTCAGTGTTGGTGAGGTTAAACCCAGTCAGTGTTGGTGAGGTTAAACCCAGTCAGTCAGTCAGTGTTGGTGAGGTTAAACCCAGTCAGTGTTGGTGAGGTTAAACCCAGTCAGTGTTGGTGAGGTTAAACCCAGTCAGTGTTGGTGAGGTTAAACCCAGTCAGTGTTGGTGAGGTTAAACCCAGTCAGTGTTGGTGAGGTTAAACCCAGTCAGTCAGTGTTGGTGAGGTTAAACCCAGTCAGTCAGTGTTGGTGAGGTTAAACCCAGTCAGTCAGTGTTGGTGAGGTTAAACCCAGTCAGTGTTGGTGAGGTTAAACCCAGTCAGTCAGTGTTGGTGAGGTTAAACCCAGTCAGTCAGTGTTGGTGAGGTTAAACCCAGTCAGTCAGTGTTGGTGAGGTTAAACCCAGTCAGTGTTGGTGAGGTTAAACCCAGTCAGTGTTGGTGAGGTTAAACCCAGTCAGTGTTGGTGAGGTTAAACCCAGTCAGTGTTGGTGAGGTTAAACCAGTCAGTGTTGGTGAGGTTAAACCAGTCAGTGTTGGTGAGGTTAAACCCAGTCAGTGTTGGTGAGGTTAAACCCAGTCAGTCAGTGTTGGTGAGGTTAAACCCAGTCAGTCAGTGTTGGTGAGGTTAAACCCAGTCAGTCAGTCAGTGTTGGTGAGGTTAAACCCAGTCAGTCAGTCAGTGTTGGTGAGGTTAAACCCAGTCAGTCAGTCAGTGTTGGTGAGGTTAAACCCAGTCAGTCAGTGTTGGTGAGGTTAAACCCAGTCAGTGTTGGTGAGGTTAAACCCAGTCAGTCAGTGTTGGTGAGGTTAAACCCAGTCAGTCAGTGTTGGTGAGGTTAAACCCAGTCAGTCAGTGTTGGTGAGGTTAAACCCAGTCAGTCAGTGTTGGTGAGGTTAAACCCAGTCAGTCAGTGTTGGTGAGGTTAAACCAGTCAGTCAGTGTTGGTGAGGTTAAACCAGTCAGTCAGTGTTGGTGAGGTTAAACCCAGTCAGTGTTGGTGAGGTTAAACCCAGTCAGTGTTGGTGAGGTTACACCCAGTCAGTCAGTGTTGGTGAGGTTAAACCCAGTCAGTGTTGGTGAGGTTAAACCCAGTCAGTCAGTGTTGGTGAGGTTAAACCCAGTCAGTGTTGGTGAGGTTAAACCCAGTCAGTGTTGGTGAGGTTAAACCCAGTCAGTCAGTGTTGGTGAGGTTAAACCCAGTCAGTCAGTGTTGGTGAGGTTAAACCCAGTCAGTGTTGGTGAGGTTAAACCCAGTCAGTGTTGGTGAGGTTAAACCCAGTCAGTGTTGGTGAGGTTAAACCCAGTCAGTGTTGGTGAGGTTAAACCCAGTCAGTCAGTCAGTGTTGGTGAGGTTAAACCCAGTCAGTCAGTCAGTGTTGGTGAGGTTAAACCCAGTCAGTCAGTCAGTGTTGGTGAGGTTAAACCCAGTCAGTCAGTGTTGGTGAGGTTAAACCCAGTCAGTGTTGGTGAGGTTAAACCCAGTCAGTCAGTGTTGGTGAGGTTAAACCCAGTCAGTCAGTGTTGGTGAGGTTAAACCCAGTCAGTCAGTGTTGGTGAGGTTAAACCCGTCAGTCAGTGTTGGTGAGGTTAAACCCAGTCAGTGTTGGTGAGGTTACACCCAGTCAGTCAGTGTTGGTGAGGTTAAACCCAGTCAGTGTTGGTGAGGTTAAACCCAGTCAGTCAGTGTTGGTGAGGTTAAACCCAGTCAGTCAGTGTTGGTGAGGTTAAACCCAGTCAGTGTTGGTGAGGTTAAACCCAGTCAGTGTTGGTGAGGTTAAACCCAGTCAGTCAGTGTTGGTGAGGTTAAACCCAGTCAGTCAGTGTTGGTGAGGTTAAACCCAGTCAGTGTTGGTGAGGTTAAACCCAGTCAGTGTTGGTGAGGTTAAACCCAGTCAGTGTTGGTGAGGTTAAACCCAGTCAGTGTTGGTGAGGTTAAACCCAGTCAGTGTTGGTGAGGTTAAACCCAGTCAGTCAGTGTTGGTGAGGTTAAACCCAGTCAGTGTTGGTGAGGTTAAACCCAGTCAGTGTTGGTGAGGTTAAACCCAGTCAGTCAGTGTTGGTGAGGTTAAACCCAGTCAGTCAGTCAGTGTTGGTGAGGTTAAACCCAGTCAGTGTTGGTGAGGTTAAACCCAGTCAGTGTTGGTGAGGTTAAACCCAGTCAGTGTTGGTGAGGTTAAACCCAGTCAGTGTTGGTGAGGTTAAACCCAGTCAGTGTTGGTGAGGTTAAACCCAGTCAGTCAGTGTTGATGAGGTTAAACCCAGTCAGTGTTGGTGAGGTTAAACCCAGTCAGTCAGTGTTGATGAGGTTAAACCCAGTCAGTCAGTGTTGGTGAGGTTAAACCCAGTCAGTCAGTCAGTGTTGGTGAGGTTAAACCCATTCAGTCAGTGTTGATGAGGTTAAACCCAGTCAGTCAGTGTTGGTGAGGTTAAACCAGTCAGTCAGTGTTGGTGAGGTTAAACCAGTCAGTCAGTGTTGGTGAGGTTAAACCAGTCAGTCAGTGTTGGTGAGGTTAAACCAGTCAGTCAGTGTTGGTGAGGTTAAACCCAGTCAGTGTTGGTGAGGTTAAACCCAGTCAGTGTTGGTGAGGTTAAACCCAGTCAGTGTTGGTGAGGTTAAACCCAGTCAGTGTTGGTGAGGTTAAACCCAGTCAGTGTTGGTGAGGTTAAACCAGTCAGTGTTGGTGAGGTTAAACCAGTCAGTGTTGGTGAGGTTAAACCCAGTCAGTGTTGGTGAGGTTAAACCCAGTCAGTGTTGGTGAGGTTAAACCCAGTCAGTGTTGGTGAGGTTAAACCCAGTCAGTGTTGGTGAGGTTAAACCCAGTCAGTGTTGGTGAGGTTAAACCCAGTCAGTGTTGGTGAGGTTAAACCCAGTCAGTGTTGGTGAGGTTAAACCCAGTCAGTGTTGGTGAGGTTAAACCCAGTCAGTCAGTGTTGGTGAGGTTAAACCCAGTCAGTCAGTGTTGGTGAGGTTAAACCCAGTCAGTCAGTGTTGGTGAGGTTAAACCCAGTCAGTCAGTGTTGGTGAGGTTAAACCCAGTCAGTCAGTGTTGGTGAGGTTAAACCCAGTCAGTCAGTGTTGGTGAGGTTAAACCCAGTCAGTGTTGGTGAGGTTAAACCCAGTCAGTGTTGGTGAGGTTAAACCCAGTCAGTGTTGGTGAGGTTAAACCCAGTCAGTGTTGGTGAGGTTAAACCCAGTCAGTGTTGGTGAGGTTAAACCCAGTCAGTGTTGGTGAGGTTAAACCCAGTCAGTGTTGGTGAGGTTAAACCCAGTCAGTCAGTGTTGGTGAGGTTAAACCCAGTCAGTCAGTGTTGGTGAGGTTAAACCCAGTCAGTCAGTGTTGGTGAGGTTAAACCCAGTCAGTCAGTGTTGGTGAGGTTAAACCCAGTCAGTGTTGGTGAGGTTAAACCCAGTCAGTGTTGGTGAGGTTAAACCCAGTCAGTGTTGGTGAGGTTAAACCCAGTCAGTGTTGGTGAGGTTAAACCCAGTCAGTCAGTCAGTGTTGGTGAGGTTAAACCCAGTCAGTGTTGGTGAGGTTAAACCCAGTCAGTGTTGGTGAGGTTAAACCCAGTCAGTCAGTGTTGGTGAGGTTAAACCCAGTCAGTCAGTGTTGGTGAGGTTAAATCCAGTCAGTGTTGGTGAGGTTAAACCCAGTCAGTGTTGGTGAGGTTAAACCCAGTCAGTGTTGGTGAGGTTAAACCCAGTCAGTGTTGGTGAGGTTAAACCCAGTCAGTCAGTGTTGGTGAGGTTAAACCCAGTCAGTGTTGATGAGGTTAAACCCAGTCAGTGTTGGTGAGGTTAAACCCAGTCAGTGTTGGTGAGGTTAAACCCAGTCAGTGTTGGTGAGGTTAAACCAGTCAGTGTTGGTGAGGTTAAACCCAGTCAGTGTTGGTGAGGTTAAACCCAGTCAGTGTTGGTGAGGTTAAACCCAGTCAGTGTTGGTGAGGTTAAACCCAGTCAGTGTTGGTGAGGTTAAACCCAGTCAGTGTTGGTGAGGTTAAACCCAGTCAGTGTTGGTGAGGTTAAACCCAGTCAGTGTTGGTGAGGTTAAACCCAGTCAGTGTTGGTGAGGTTAAACCCAGCCAGTCAGTGTTGGTGAGGTTAAACCCAGCCAGTCAGTGTTGGTGAGGTTAAACCCAGCCAGTCAGTGTTGGTGAGGTTAAACCCAGTCAGTGTTGGTGAGGTTAAACCCAGTCAGTGTTGGTGAGGTTAAACCCAGTCAGTGTTGGTGAGGTTAAACCCAGTCAGTCAGTCAGTGTTGGTGAGGTTAAACCCAGTCAGTCAGTCAGTGTTGGTGAGGTTAAACCCAGTCAGTCAGTCAGTGTTGGTGAGGTTAAACCCAGTCAGTCAGTGTTGGTGAGGTTAAACCCAGTCAGTGTTGGTGAGGTTAAACCCAGTCAGTGTTGGTGAGGTTAAACCCAGTCAGTCAGTGTTGGTGAGGTTAAACCCAGTCAGTCAGTGTTGGTGAGGTTAAACCAGTCAGTCAGTGTTGGTGAGGTTAAACCCAGTCAGTCAGTGTTGGTGAGGTTAAACCCAGTCAGTCAGTGTTGGTGAGGTTAAACCCAGTCAGTCAGTGTTGGTGAGGTTAAACCCAGTCAGTGTTGGTGAGGTTAAACCCAGTCAGTGTTGGTGAGGTTAAACCCAGTCAGTGTTGGTGAGGTTAAACCCAGTCAGTGTTGGTGAGGTTAAACCCAGTCAGTGTTGGTGAGGTTAAACCCAGTCAGTCAGTGTTGGTGAGGTTAAACCCAGTCAGTGTTGGTGAGGTTAAACCCAGTCAGTGTTGGTGAGGTTAAACCCAGTCAGTCAGTGTTGGTGAGGTTAAACCCAGTCAGTCAGTCAGTGTTGGTGAGGTTAAACCCAGTCAGTGTTGGTGAGGTTAAACCCAGTCAGTGTTGGTGAGGTTAAACCCAGTCAGTGTTGGTGAGGTTAAACCCAGTCAGTGTTGGTGAGGTTAAACCCAGTCAGTGTTGGTGAGGTTAAACCCAGTCAGTCAGTGTTGATGAGGTTAAACCCAGTCAGTGTTGGTGAGGTTAAACCCAGTCAGTCAGTGTTGATGAGGTTAAACCCAGTCAGTCAGTGTTGGTGAGGTTAAACCCAGTCAGTCAGTCAGTGTTGGTGAGGTTAAACCCAGTCAGTCAGTGTTGATGAGGTTAAACCCAGTCAGTCAGTGTTGGTGAGGTTAAACCAGTCAGTCAGTGTTGGTGAGGTTAAACCAGTCAGTCAGTGTTGGTGAGGTTAAACCAGTCAGTCAGTGTTGGTGAGGTTAAACCAGTCAGTCAGTGTTGGTGAGGTTAAACCCAGTCAGTGTTGGTGAGGTTAAACCCAGTCAGTGTTGGTGAGGTTAAACCCAGTCAGTGTTGGTGAGGTTAAACCCAGTCAGTGTTGGTGAGGTTAAACCCAGTCAGTGTTGGTGAGGTTAAACCCAGTCAGTGTTGGTGAGGTTAAACCAGTCAGTGTTGGTGAGGTTAAACCCAGTCAGTGTTGGTGAGGTTAAACCCAGTCAGTGTTGGTGAGGTTAAACCCAGTCAGTGTTGGTGAGGTTAAACCCAGTCAGTCAGTCAGTGTTGGTGAGGTTAAACCCAGTCAGTGTTGGTGAGGTTAAACCCAGTCAGTGTTGGTGAGGTTAAACCCAGTCAGTGTTGGTGAGGTTAAACCCAGTCAGTGTTGGTGAGGTTAAACCCAGTCAGTCAGTGTTGGTGAGGTTAAACCCAGTCAGTCAGTGTTGGTGAGGTTAAACCCAGTCAGTCAGTGTTGGTGAGGTTAAACCCAGTCAGTCAGTGTTGGTGAGGTTAAACCCAGTCAGTCAGTGTTGGTGAGGTTAAACCCAGTCAGTCAGTGTTGGTGAGGTTAAACCCAGTCAGTGTTGGTGAGGTTAAACCCAGTCAGTGTTGGTGAGGTTAAACCCAGTCAGTGTTGGTGAGGTTAAACCCAGTCAGTGTTGGTGAGGTTAAACCCAGTCAGTGTTGGTGAGGTTAAACCCAGTCAGTGTTGGTGAGGTTAAACCCAGTCAGTCAGTGTTGGTGAGGTTAAACCCAGTCAGTCAGTGTTGGTGAGGTTAAACCCAGTCAGTCAGTGTTGGTGAGGTTAAACCCAGTCAGTGTTGGTGAGGTTAAACCCAGTCAGTGTTGGTGAGGTTAAACCCAGTCAGTCAGTCAGTGTTGGTGAGGTTAAACCCAGTCAGTGTTGGTGATGTTAAACCCAGTCAGTGTTGGTGAGGTTAAACCCAGTCAGTGTTGGTGAGGTTAAACCCAGTCAGTCAGTGTTGGTGAGGTTAAACCCAGTCAGTCAGTGTTGGTGAGGTTAAATCCAGTCAGTGTTGGTGAGGTTAAACCCAGTCAGTGTTGGTGAGGTTAAACCCAGTCAGTGTTGGTGAGGTTAAACCCAGTCAGTGTTGGTGAGGTTAAACCCAGTCAGTCAGTGTTGGTGAGGTTAAACCCAGTCAGTCAGTGTTGGTGAGGTTAAACCCAGTCAGTCAGTGTTGGTGAGGTTAAACCCAGTCAGTCAGTGTTGGTGAGGTTAAACCCAGTCAGTCAGTGTTGATGAGGTTAAACCCAGTCAGTCAGTGTTGGTGAGGTTAAACCCAGTCAGTGTTGGTGAGGTTAAACCCAGTCAGTGTTGGTGAGGTTAAACCAGTCAGTGTTGGTGAGGTTAAACCCAGTCAGTGTTGGTGAGGTTAAACCCAGTCAGTGTTGGTGAGGTTAAACCCAGTCAGTGTTGGTGAGGTTAAACCCAGTCAGTGTTGGTGAGGTTAAACCCAGTCAGTGTTGGTGAGGTTAAACCCAGTCAGTGTTGGTGAGGTTAAACCCAGTCAGTGTTGGTGAGGTTAAACCCAGCCAGTCAGTGTTGGTGAGGTTAAACCCAGCCAGTCAGTGTTGGTGAGGTTAAACCCAGTCAGTGTTGGTGAGGTTAAACCCAGTCAGTGTTGGTGAGGTTAAACCCAGTCAGTGTTGGTGAGGTTAAACCCAGTCAGTCAGTCAGTGTTGGTGAGGTTAAACCCAGTCAGTCAGTCAGTGTTGGTGAGGTTAAACCCAGTCAGTCAGTCAGTGTTGGTGAGGTTAAACCCAGTCAGTCAGTGTTGGTGAGGTTAAACCCAGTCAGTGTTGGTGAGGTTAAACCCAGTCAGTGTTGGTGAGGTTAAACCCAGTCAGTCAGTGTTGGTGAGGTTAAACCCAGTCAGTCAGTGTTGGTGAGGTTAAACCAGTCAGTCAGTGTTGGTGAGGTTAAACCCAGTCAGTGTTGGTGAGGTTACACCCAGTCAGTCAGTGTTGGTGAGGTTAAACCCAGTCAGTGTTGGTGAGGTTAAACCCAGTCAGTCAGTGTTGGTGAGGTTAAACCCAGTCAGTGTTGGTGAGGTTAAACCCAGTCAGTGTTGGTGAGGTTAAACCCAGTCAGTCAGTGTTGGTGAGGTTAAACCCAGTCAGTCAGTGTTGGTGAGGTTAAACCCAGTCAGTCAGTGTTGGTGAGGTTAAACCCAGTCAGTGTTGGTGAGATAAACCCAGTCAGTGTTGGTGAGGTTAAACCCAGTCAGTGTTGGTGAGGTTAAACCCAGTCAGTCAGTGTTGGTGAGGTTAAACCCAGTCAGTCAGTGTTGGTGAGGTTAAACCCAGTCAGTCAGTGTTGGTGAGGTTAAACCCAGTCAGTGTTGGTGAGGTTAAACCCAGTCAGTGTTGGTGAGGTTAAACCCAGTCAGTCAGTCAGTGTTGGTGAGGTTAAACCCAGTCAGTGTTGGTGAGGTTAAACCCAGTCAGTGTTGGTGAGGTTAAACCCAGTCAGTGTTGGTGAGGTTAAACCCAGTCAATCAGTGTTGATGAGGTTAAACCCAGTCAGTGTTGGTGAGGTTAAACCCAGTCAGTCAGTGTTGATGAGGTTAAACCCAGTCAGTCAGTGTTGGTGAGGTTAAACCCAGTCAGTCAGTCAGTCAGTGTTGGTGAGGTTAAACCCAGTCAGTCAGTGTTGATGAGGTTAAACCCAGTCAGTCAGTGTTGATGAGGTTGAACCAGTCAGTCAGTGTTGATGAGGTTAAACCAGTCAGTCAGTGTTGATGAGGTTAAACCAGTCAGTCAGTGTTGGTGAGGTTAAACCAGTCAGTCAGTGTTGGTGAGGTTAAACCCAGTCAGTGTTGGTGAGGTTAAACCCAGTCAGTGTTGGTGAGGTTAAACCCAGTCAGTGTTGGTGAGGTTAAACCCAGTCAGTGTTGGTGAGGTTAAACCCAGTCAGTGTTGGTGAGGTTAAACCCAGTCAGTGTTGGTGAGGTTAAACCCAGTCAGTGTTGGTGAGGTTAAACCCAGTCAGTGTTGGTGAGGTTAAACCCAGTCAGTCAGTGTTGGTGAGGTTAAACCCAGTCAGTCAGTGTTGGTGAGGTTAAACCCAGTCAGTCAGTGTTGGTGAGGTTAAACCCAGTCAGTCAGTGTTGGTGAGGTTAAACCCAGTCAGTCAGTGTTGGTGAGGTTAAACCCAGTCAGTCAGTGTTGGTGAGGTTAAACCCAGTCAGTGTTGGTGAGGTTAAACCCAGTCAGTGTTGGTGAGGTTAAACCCAGTCAGTGTTGGTGAGGTTAAACCCAGTCAGTGTTGGTGAGGTTAAACCCAGTCAGTGTTGGTGAGGTTAAACCCAGTCAGTGTTGGTGAGGTTAAACCCAGTCAGTCAGTGTTGGTGAGGTTAAACCCAGTCAGTGTTGGTGAGGTTAAACCCAGTCAGTCAGTGTTGGTGAGGTTAAACCCAGTCAGTCAGTGTTGGTGAGGTTAAACCCAGTCAGTCAGTGTTGGTGAGGTTAAACCCAGTCAGTGTTGGTGAGGTTAAACCCAGTCAGTCAGTGTTGGTGAGGTTAAACCCAGTCAGTCAGTGTTGGTGAGGTTAAACCCAGTCAGTCAGTGTTGGTGAGGTTAAACCCAGTCAGTCAGTGTTGGTGAGGTTAAACCCAGTCAGTCAGTGTTGGTGAGGTTAAACCCAGTCAGTGTTGGTGAGGTTAAACCCAGTCAGTGTTGGTGAGGTTAAACCCAGTCAGTCAGTGTTGGTGAGGTTAAACCCAGTCAGTCAGTCAGTGTTGGTGAGGTTAAACCCAGTCAGTGTTGGTGAGGTTAAACCCAGTCAGTCAGTGTTGGTGAGGTTAAACCCAGTCAGTCAGTGTTGGTGAGGTTAAACCCAGTCAGTCAGTGTTGGTGAGGTTAAACCCAGTCAGTCAGTGTTGGTGAGGTTAAACCCAGTCAGTGTTGGTGAGGTTAAACCCAGTCAGTCAGTGTTGGTGAGGTTAAACCCAGTCAGTCAGTGTTGGTGAGGTTAAACCCAGTCAGTCAGTGTTGGTGAGGTTAAACCCAGTCAGTCAGTGTTGGTGAGGTTAAACCCAGTCAGTCAGTGTTGGTGAGGTTAAACCCAGTCAGTCAGTGTTGGTGAGGTTAAACCCAGTCAGTCAGTGTTGGTGAGGTTAAACCCAGTCAGTCAGTGTTGGTGAGGTTAAACCCAGTCAGTCAGTGTTGGTGAGGTTAAACCCAGTCAGTGTTGGTGAGGTTAAACCCAGTCAGTGTTGGTGAGGTTAAACCCAGTCAGTGTTGGTGAGGTTAAACCCAGTCAGTCAGTGTTGGTGAGGTTAAACCCAGTCAGTGTTGGTGAGGTTAAACCCAGTCAGTGTTGGTGAGGTTAAACCCAGTCAGTGTTGGTGAGGTTAAACCCAGTCAGTGTTGGTGAGGTTAAACCCAGTCAGTGTTGGTGAGGTTAAACCCAGTCAGTGTTGGTGAGGTTAAACCCAGTCAGTGTTGGTGAGGTTAAACCCAGTCAGTCAGTGTTGGTGAGGTTAAACCCAGTCAGTCAGTGTTGGTGAGGTTAAACCCAGTCAGTCAGTGTTGGTGAGGTTAAACCCAGTCAGTGTTGGTGAGGTTAAACCCAGTCAGTGTTGGTGAGGTTAAACCAGTCAGTCAGTGTTGGTGAGGTTAAACCCAGTCAGTCAGTGTTGGTGTGGTTAAACCCAGTCAGTCAGTGTTGGTGTGCATTAGAACTCAAGGGTTACCTGGTAGTCATGACAACTATCAGCACCATCTGCTCCCACACCATTCGCCAGAAATCACCAAACGTCTTCGGCAGAGGACCTGTCAAACACAACACAACCATAAAACAACCACAACACAACCATACCAGTCAAACCATAACACAACCATAAAACAACCACAACACAACCATAAAACAACCACAACACAACCATACCAGTCAAACCACAACACAACCACAACACAACCATAACAGTCCAACCATAACAGTCAAACCATAACAGTCAAACCATAACACAACCATAAAACAACCACAACACAACCATAACAGTCAAACCATAACAGTCAAACCATAACACAACCATAAAACAACCACAACACAACCATAAAACAACCACAACACAACCATAAAACAACCACAACACAACCATAAAACAACCACAACACAACCATAAAACAACCACAACACAACCATAAAACAACCACAACACAACCATAAAACAACCACAACACAACCATAAGTCAAACCATAACTCAACCACAACAGTCAAACCATAACACAAACATAAAACAACCACAACTCAACCATAAAACAACCACAACTCAACCATAACAGTCAAACCACAACACAAACATAAAACAACCACAACACAACCATAAAACAACCACAACATTACCACAACACAACCATAACACAACCACAACTCAACCATAACAGTCAAACTATAACTGTCAAACTATAACAGTCAAACCATAACTCAACCAAAACTCAACCGTAACACAAATCATAAGTCAGACCACAACACAACCATAACAGTCAAACCATAACTCAACCATACATCCATTTATCCAGCCCTATCCAACTATCCAGCCCTATCCAATTATCCAGCCCTATCCAACTATCCAGCCTTATCCAATTATCCAGCCCTATCCAACTATCCAGCCCTATCCAACTATCCAGCCCTATCCAACTATCCAGCCCTATCCAACTATCCAGCCCTATCCACCAATCCAGCAATATCCAACTATCCAGCCTTATCCAACTATCCAGCCCTATCCAACTATCCAGCCCTATCCAACTATCCAGCCCTATCCAACTATCCAGCCCTATCAAACTATCCAGCCCTATCCAACTATCCAGCCCTATCCAACTATCCAGCCCTATCCACCAATCCAGCCCTATCCAACTATCCAGCCCTATCCACCAATCCAGCCCTATCCACCAATCCAGCCCTATCCAACTATCCAGCCCTATCCAACTATCCAGTCCTATCCAACCCTATCCAACTATCAAGCCCTATCCAACTATCCAGCCCTATCCAACTATCCAGCCCTATCCAACTATCCAGCCCTATCCAACCCTATCCAACCCTATCCAACTATCCAGCCCTATCCAACTATCAAGCCCTATCCACCTATCCAGCCCTATCCAACCCTATCCAACTATCCAGCCCTATCCAACTATCCAGCCCTATCCAACTATCCAGCCCTATCCAACTATCCAGCCCTATCCAACTATCCAGCCCTATCCACCAATCCAGCCCTATCCAACTATCCAGCCTTATCCAACTATCCAGCCCTATCCAACTATCCAGCCCTATCCAACTATCCAGCCCTATCCAACTATCTAGCCCTATCCAACTATCCAGCCCTATCCACCAATCCAGCCCTATCCAACTATCCAGCCCTATCCAACTATCCAGCCCTATCCAACTATCCAGCCCTATCCAACTATCCAGCCCTATCCAACCCTATCCAACTATCCAGCCATATCCAACTATCCAGCCCTATCCAACTATCCAGCCCTATCCAACTATCCAGCCCTATCCAACTATCCAGCCCTATCCAACCCTATCCAACCCTATCCAACTATCCAGCCCTATCCAACTATCAAGCCCTATCCACCTATCCAGCCCTATCCAACCCTATCCAACTATCCAGCCCTATCCAACTATCCAGCCCTATCCAACTATCCAGCCCTATCCAACTATCCAGCCCTATCCAACTATCCAGCCCTATCCAACTATACAGCCCTATCCAACCCTATCCAACTATCCAGCCCTATCCAACTATCCAGCCCTATCCAACTATCCAGCCCTATCCAACCCTATCCAACTATCCAACCCTATCCAACTATCCAACCCTATCCAACTATCCAACCCTATCCAACTATCCAGCCCTATCCAACTATCCAGCCCTATCCAACCATATCCAGCCCTATCCAACTATCCAGCCCTATCCAACTATCCAGCCCTATCCAGCCCTATCCAACTATCCAGCCTTATCCAACCATATCCAGCCCTATCCAACTATCCAGCCCTATCCACCAATCCAGCCCTATCCACCAATCCAGCCCTATACACCTATCCAGCCCTATCCAACTATCCAGCCCTATCCAACTATCCAGCCCTATCCAACTATCCAGCCCTATCCAACTATCCAGCCCTATCCAACCATATCCAGCCCTATCCAACTATCCAGCCCTATCCACCAATCCAGCCCTATCCACCTATCCAACTATCCAGCCCTATCCAACTATCCAGCCCTATCCAACTATCCAGCCCTATCCAACTATCCAGCCCTAACTATCCAGCCCTATCCAGCTATCCAGCCCTATCCAACTATCCAGCCCTATCCAGCCCTATCCAACTATCCAGCCCTATCCAACTATCCAGCCCTATCCAACTATCCAGCCCTATCCAACTATCCAGCCCTTTCCAACTATCCAGCCCTATCCAACTATCCAGCCCTATCCAACTATCCAGCCCTATCCACCAATCCAGCCCTATCCACCTATCCAACTATCCAGCCCTATCCAACTATCCAGCCCTATCCAACTATCCAGCCCTATCCAACTATCCAGCCCTATCCAACTATCCAGCCCTATCCAACTAACCAGCCCTATCCAACTAACCAGCCCTATCCAACTATCCAGCCCTATCCAACTATCCAGCCCTATCCAACTATCCAGCCCTATCCAACTATCCAGCCCTATCCAACTATCCAGCCCTATCCAACTAACCAGCCCTATCCAACTAACCAGCCCTATCCAACTATCCAGCCCTATCCAACTATCCAGCCCTATCCAACCCTATCCAGCCCTATCCACCTATCCAGCCATATCCACCTATCCAGCCCTATCCAACTATCCAGCCCTATCCAACTATCCAGCCCTATCCAACTATCCAGCCCTATCCAGCCCGATCCAACTATCCAGCCATATCCAACTATCAACTATGCAGCCCTATCCAACTATCCAGCCCTATCCAGCCCTATCCAACTATCCAGCCCTATCCAACTATCCAACTATGCAGCCCTATCCAACCCTATCCAACTATCCAGCCCTATCCAACTATCCAGCCCTATCCAACTACCCAGCCATATCCGACTATCCAGCCCTATCCAACTATCCAGCCCTATCCAACTATCCAGCCTTATCCAAATATCCAGCACTATCCAACTATCCAGCCCTATCCAACTATCTAGCCTTATCCAACTATCAAGCCCTATCCAACTATCCAGCCCTACCCAACTATCCAGCCCTATCCAACTATCCAACCCTATCCAACTATCCAGCTATACAACTATCCAGCCCTATCCAACCCTATCCAGCTATCCAGCCCTATCCAACTATCCAGCCCTATCCAGCTATCCAGCCCTATCCAACTATGCAGCCCTATTCAAACCTATCCAACTATCCAACCCTATCCAACCTTATCCACCTATCCAGCCCTATCCAACTATCCAGCCCTATCCAACTATCCAGCCCTATCCAGCCCTATCCACCTATCCAGCCCTATCCAACTATCCAACCCTATCCAACTATCCAGCTATACAACTATCCAACCCTATCCAGCTATCCAGCCCTATCCAACTATCCAGCCCTATCCAGCTATCCAGCCCTATCCAACTATGCAGCCCTATCCAACTATCCAGCCCTATCCAACTATGCAGCCCTATTCAAACCTATCCAACTATCCAACCCTATCCAACCTTATCCACCTATCCAGCCCTATCCAACTACCCACCCCTATCCAACTATCCAGCCCTTTCCAACTATCCAGCCCTATCCAACTATCCAGCCCTTTCCAACTATCCAGCCCTATCCAACTATCCAGCCCTATCCAACTATCCAACCCTATCCAACTATCCAGCCCTATCCAACCCTATCCAACTATCCAGCCCTATCCACCTATCCAACTATCCAGCCCTATCCAACTATCTAGCCCTATCCAACTATCTAGCCCTATCCAACTATCCAGCCCTATCCAACTATCCAGCCCTATCCAACTATCCACCCCTATCCAACTATCCAGCCCTATCCAACTATCCAGCCCTATCCACCTATCCAACCTTATCCAACTATCCAGCCCTATCCAACTATTCCGCCCTATCCAACTATCCAGCCCTATCCAACTATCCAGCCCTATCCAACTATCCAGCCCTATCCAACTATCCAGCCTTATCCAACTATCCAGCCCAATCCAGCCATATCCAACTATCCAGCCCTATACAACTATCCAGCCCTATACAACTATCCAACTATGCAGCCCTATCCAACCCTTTCCAACTATCCAGCCCTATCCAACTACCCACCCCTATCCAACTACCCACCCCTATCCAACTACCCACCCCTATCCAACTATCCAGCCCTATCCAACTATCCAGCCCTATCCAACTATCTAGCCCTATCCAACTATCCAGCCCTATCCAACTATCCAGCCCTATCCAACTATCCAGCCCTATCCAACTATCCAGCCCTATCCAACTATCCAGCCCTATCCAACTATCCAGCCCTATCCAACTATCCAACTATCCAGCCCTATCCAACTATCCAGCCCTATCCAACTATCCAGCCCTATCCAACTATCCAGCCCTATCCAACTATCCAGCCCTATCCAACTATCCAGCCCTATCCAACTATCCAACTATGCAGCCCTATCCAACCCTATCCAACTATCCAACCCTATCCACCTATCCAGCCCTATCCAACTATCCAACCCTATCCAACTATCCAGCCCTGTCCAACTATCCAACCGTATCCAACTATCCAGCCCTATCCAAACCTATCCAACTATCCAGCCCTATCCAACTATCCAACCCTATCCAACTATCCAGCCCTATCCAACTATCCAGCCCTTTCCAACTATCCAGCCCTTTCCAACTATCCACCCCTATCCAACTATCCAGCCCTATCCACCTATCCAGCCCTATCCAAACCTATCCAACCCTATCCAACCCTATCCAACTATGCAGCCCTATCCAACTATGCAGCCCTATCCAACTATCCAGCCCTATCCAACTATCCAGCCCTTTCCAACTATCCAGCCCTATCCAACTATCCAGCCCTTTCCAACTATCCAGCCCTATCCAACTATCCAGCCCTATCCAACTATCCAACCCTATCCAACTATCCAGCCCTATCCACCTATCCAGCCCTATCCAGCCTTATCCAACTATCCAGCCCTATCCAACTATCCAGCCCTATCCAACTATCCAGCCCCATCCAGCCCTATCCAACTATCCAGCCCTATCCAACTATCCAGCCCTATCCAACTATCCAGCCTTATCCAACTATCCAGCCCTATCCAACTATCCAGCCCTATCCAACTATCCAACCCTATCCAACTATCCAGCCCTATCCACCTATCCAGCCCTATCCAGCCTTATCCAACTATCCAGCCCTATCCAACCCTATCCAACTATCCAGCCCCATCCAGCCCTATCCAACTATCCAGCCCTATCCAACTATCCAGCCCTATCCAACTATCCAGCCTTATCCAACTATCCAGCCCTATCCAACTATCCAGCCTTATCCAACTATCCAGCCTTATCCAACAATTCAGCCTTATCCAACTATCCAGCCCTATCCAACTATCCAGCCCTATCCAACTATCCAGCCCTATCCAACTATCCAGCCCTATCCAACTATCCAGCCCTATCCAGCCCTCTCCAACTATCCAGCCCTCTCCAACTATCCAGCCCTCTCCAACTATCCAGCCCTATCCAACTATCCAGCCCTATCCAGCCCTATCCAACTATCCAGCCCTATCCAACTATCCAGCCCTACCCAACTATCCAGCCCTATCCAACTATCCAGCCCCATCCAACTATCCAGCCCTATCCAACTATCCAGCCCTATCCAACTATCCAGCCCTATCCAACTATCCAGCCCTATCCAACTATCCAGCCCTATCCAGCCTTATCCAACAGTAGTGGACAACACAGAGAATATGTTCCCCAACAACAGAGAGGACATGTTCCCCAACAACAGAGAGGACATGTTCCCCAACAACAGAGAGGACATGTTCCCCAACAACAGAGAGAACATGTTCCCCAACAACACAGAGAACATGTTCCCCAACAACACAGAGAACATGTTCCCCAACAACACAGAGAACATGTTCCCCAACAACACAGAGAATATCTTCCACTACAACACAGAGAATATGTTCCCCAACAACACAGTAGAATATGTTCCCCAACAACACAGTAGAATATATTCCCCAACAACACAGTAGAATATATTCCCCAACAACACAGAGAATATGTTCCCCAACAACACAGAGAATATGTTCCCCAACAACACAGAGAACATGTTCCCCAACAACACAGAGAACATGTTCCCCAACAACACAGAGAACATGTTCCCCAACAACACAGAGAACATGTTCCCCAACAACACAGAGAACATGTTCCCCAACAACACAGAGAACATGTTCCCCAACAACACAGAGAATATGTTCCCCAACAACACAGAGAACATGTTCCCCAACAACACAGAGAATATGTTCCCCAACAACACAGAGAATATGTTCCCCAACAACACAGAGAATATGTTCCCCAACAACACAGAGAATATGTTCCCCAACAACACAGAGAATATGTTCCCCAACAACACAGAGAATATGTTCCCCAACAACACAGAGAATATGTTCCCCAACAACACAGAGAATATGTTCCCCAACAACACAGTAGAATATATTCCCCAACACAGAGAATATGTTCCCCAACAACACAGAGAATATGTTCCCCAACAACACAGAGAATATGTTCCCCAACAACACAGTAGAATATATTCCCCAACAACACAGAGAATATGTTCCCCAACAACACAGAGAATATGTTCCCCAACAACACAGAGAATATGTTCCCCAACAACACAGTAGAATATGTTCCCCAACAACACAGTAGAATATATTCCCCAACAACACAGTAGAATATTCCCCAACAACACAGTAGAATATATTCCCCAACAACACAGAGAATATGTTCCCCAACAACACAGAGAATATGTTCCCCAACAACACAGAGAACATGTTCCCCAACAACACAGAGAACATGTTCCCCAACAACACAGAGAACATGTTCCCCAACAACACAGAGAACATGTTCCCCAACAACACAGAGAATATGTTCCCCAACAACAGAGATAATATGTTCCCCAACAACAGAGATAATATGTTCCCCAACAACACAGAGAATATGTCTCCCCAACAACACAGGGAATATGTTCCCCAACAACACAGGGAATATGTTCCCCAACAACACAGAGAATATGTTCCCCAACAACAGAGATAATATGTTCCCCAACAACAGAGATAATATGTTCCCCAACAACAGAGATAATATGTTCCCCAACAACAGAGATAATATGTTCCCCAACAACAGAGATAATATGTTCCCCAACAACAGAGATAATATGTTCCCCAACAACAGAGATAATATGTTCCCCAACAACAGAGATAATATGTTCCCCAACAACAGAGATAATATGTTCCCCAACAACAGAGAGAATATGTTCCCCAACAACAGAGATAATATGTTCCCCAACAACAGAGATAATATGTTCCCCAACAACAGAGATAATATGTTCCCCAACAACAGAGATAATATGTTCCCCAACAACAGAGATAATATGTTCCCCAACAACAGAGAGAATATGTTCCCCAACAACAGAGATAATATGTTCCCCAACAACAGAGATAATATGTCTCACCCTGAGTAGCGATGTAAGCGTTGCTCCTCTTGTAGCCGTCCATTAGACTAGCATTGATGTAGTCTGACGTCTTGGAGCGCACGCACACACACACACACACACACACACACACACACACACACACACACACACACACACACACACACACACACATTAGTTTTCAAGTCAGAACAATGTTCAAGTGCATCCTGATTCCATTGATCATCCTTGAGATGTTTCTACAACTTGATTGGAGTCCACCTGTGGTGAATTCAATTGATTGGACATGATTTGGAAAAGGCACACACCTGTCTATATAAGGTCCCACAGTGGACAGAGCAAAAACCAAGTCATGAGGGCTCAGGAATTGTCCGTAGAGCTCCAAGACAGGATTGTGTCGAGGTATAGATCTGGGGAAGGGTACCAAAACATTTCTGCAGCGTTGAAGGTCCCAAAGAACACAGTGACCTCCATCATTCTTAAATGTAAGAAGTTTGGAACCACCAAGACTCTTCCTACAGCTGGCCGCCCGGCCAAACTGACCAATGGGGGAGAAGGGCCTTGGTCGGGGAGGTGACCAAGAACCCGATGGTCACTCTGACAGAGTATCAGAGTTCCCCTGTGGAGATGTGAGAACCTTCCAGAAGGACAACCATCTCAGCAGCACTCCACCAATCAGGCCTTAATAGTAAAGTGGCCAGACGGAAGCCACTCCTCAGTAAAAAGCACATGACAGCCCGCTTGGAGTTAAAGTCACCTGAAGACTCTCTGACCATGAGAAACAAGATTATCTGGTCTGATGAAACCAAGATTAAACTCTTTGGCCTGAATGCCAAGCGTCACGTCTGGAGGAAACCTGGCACCATCCCTATGGTGAAGCACGGTGGTGGCAGCATCATGCTGTGGGGATGTTTTTCAGCGGCAGGGACTGGGAGACTAGTCAGGATCAAGGGAAAGATGAACGGAGCAAAGATATCCTTGATGAAATCCTGCTCCAGAGAGCTCAGGACCTCAGACTGGGGGGAAGGTTCTCCTTCCAATAGGACAACAATCCTAAGCACACAGCCAAGACAACGCAGGAGTGGCTTCGGGACAAGTCTCTGAATGTCCTTGAGTGGCCCAGCTAGAGCCCAGACTTGAACCCGATCTAACATCTCTGAAGAGACCTGAAAATAGCTGTGCAGCGACGCTCCCCATCCAACCTGACAGAGCTTGAGAGGATCTGCAGACAAGACTGGGAGAAACTCCCCAAATACAGGTGTGCCAAGCTTGTAGCGTCATACCCAAGAAGACGGGGCGGCAGGTAGCCGAGTGGTTAGAGCGTTGGGCCAGTAACTGAAAGGTTGCTAGATCGAATCCCCGAGCTGACAAGGTAAAAATCTGTCGTTCTGCCCCTAAACAAGGCAGTTAACCCACTGTTCCCCTAAACAAGGAAGTTAACCCACCGTTCCCCTAAACAAGGCAGTTAACCCACTGTTCCTCGGTAGGCCGTCATTGTAAATAAGAATTTGTTCTTAACTGACTTGCCTAGTTTAAATAAAGGTACAAATAAAACTTGAGGTTGTAATCACTGCCAAAAGTGCTTCAACAAAGTACTGAGTAAAAGGGTCTGAATACTTATGGAAATGTGATATTTCAGTTATTTTATTTGCCAAAATGTCTAAAAACCTGTTTTTGCTTTGTCATTATGGGGTGTTGTGATGTCATTATGGGGTATTGTGATGTCATTATGGGGTATTGTGATGTCATTATGGGGTATTGTGTGTAGATTGACGAGGGGGGGAAACTATGTAATCCATTTTAGGATAAGGCTGTAAAGTAACAAAATGTGGATAAAGTCCAGGGGTCTGAATACTTTCCCACTGGCCTGTATACATTACTTCTGGTTCTGTCTGGAACTAGCTAGTGGTCAAACATATGGACCATTGTCTCTCCACTTCCAATAACACGTGCAAAATTGTGTGTGTGTGTGTTGAACTGTGTGTGTTAGAATAACATATGCATAACGTTTCCCAATTCTCCCACTCCTTAAAATGTTCTGTTTTTGCTTTGTCATTATGGGGTGTTGTGATGTCATTATGGGGTGTTGTGATGTCATTATGGGGTGTTGTGATGTCATTATGTGGTATTGTAATGTCATTATGGGGTGTTGTGATGTCATTATGGGGTGTTGTGATGTCATTATGGGGTGTTGTGATGTCATTATGGGGTGTTGTGATGTCATTATGGGGTGTTGTGATGTCATTATGGGGTGTTGTGATGTCATTATGGGGTGTTGTGATGTCATTATGGGGTGTTGTGATGTCATTATGGGGTGTTGTGATGTCATTATGGGGTGTTGTGATGTCATTATGGGGTGTTGTGATGTCATTATGGGGTGTTGTGATGTCATTATGGGGTGTTGTGATGTCATTATGGGGTGTTGTGATGTCATTATGGGGTGTTGTGATGTCATTATGGGGTATTGTGATGTCATTATGGGGTATTGTGATGTCATTATGGGGTATTGTGATGTCATTATGGGGTATTGTGATGTCATTATGGGGTATTGTGATGTCATTATGGGGTGTTGTGATGTCATTATGGGGTATTGTGATGTCATTATGGGGTGTTGTGGTGTCATTATGGGGTGTTGTGATGTCATTATGGGGTGTTGTGATGTCATTATGGGGTGTTGTGATGTCATTATGGGGTATTGTGTGTAGATTGATGAGGGGGAAAAACAACAATGTTAGAATGAGGCTGTAACGTAACAAAATGTGGATAAAGTCCAGGGGTCTGAAAACTTTCCCAAATGCAGTGTAGCATAGACTCTCCTCCTCCAACACTACATAGGCAGTGTAGCATAGAAGGGGTGACTCTCCTCCAACACTACATAGGGAATAGCATTTGGGACACTTCTGATTTTAGACCTAAATAATGATCCAATCCTGAAACATACCTCGTCCTCATCATCACAGAGCTGGCAGAGTCTGACACGTGATTGGTCCAGACAGAGGACATCACTGTACCTGTTCTTGATCTGATTGGACAGCTTCCTACACAGAGAGCGAGAGAGGAAGGAAAGGAAGAGAAAAGAAGGAGGGAGAGAGAGAGAGATTAGACTATCAACTGCCATTAAAGAGAGAGAGAGACAGAGAGACAGAGAGAGAGAGACAGAGAGAGACAGAGAGAGAGAGACAGAGAGAGAGAGACAGAGAGACAGAGAGAGAGAGACAGAGAGAGAGAGAGAGACAGAGAGAGAGAGAGAGACAGAGAGAGAGAGACAGAGAGACAGAGAGACAGAGAGAGAGAGACAGAGAGAGAGAGAGACAGAGACAGAGAGAGAGAGACAGAGAGACAGAGAGACAGAGAGAGAGAGACAGAGAGAGAGAGAGAGAGAGAGAGACAGAGAGACACAGAGAGAGAGACAGAGAGAGAGAGAGAGACAGAGACAGAGAGAGAGAGACAGAGAGACAGAGAGACAGAGAGACAGAGAGAGAGAGACAGAGAGAGAGAGAGAGAGAGAGAAAGACTAACTTGCTGTAGTCAAAGCTACCAGTAGGAGTCTCCTTGCGTATCTCTTCGTACTCCTGGTAGATTCCCTTCTTCTTCCTCTTCTTGACGTGCTCCACCAGCTCCAACACGTTCATCCCTACCCCGTCAGGCATGTGTACGGACACCGCTTCCTGGGGACAAGGGTCCTCGCCGGGGTCCTCGTCCGGCTGTGACGCGCCGCACGACGACGAGAGTGAGGGGCACTGGGACAGCGGGAGGTGAGGGTGGCGTGGGAGAGACTTCTGAGGGAGAGGAGGAACCCCTTCTACCTCATCCTCTTCCTCGTTCGTTGTTCCGTCGTCGACGGTTTCTGACCCGTCACTCATCGGAAGTCCTACTACTTTGTGGTGGAGGGGTGTGTCCGGGGGCGTGTCCGACTGGGGCGGTGGCTGGCGACCATTCACGCCGCTAACAACCCCGGACGCCACCGCCGTCCCGACAACGTTATTGACCCCCAACCCAGGCCCGACCCCGCAGCTACCAGCAGAGCCGTTCCAGTGCTGGTGGTTCCTATGTGGTCCAGAGCTCCGGGGGCTGCCCTGACCTCGAGTCCTGCCGTTCACCGTACCGCAGCGCACGTGCGGGTTAGCATTACTATCGTCGCAGCAGTTGGAGTTAGCCGTAGCCGCTAACGCTAGCTCTGAGGCTAACGGCAACGGCGAATCTGAGTGAGAGCCTATGGAGGTTTGCGTAGCGGCTAACGTAGCGGCGGCGTTAGCGTTGTGAGGCTCCAGGCTGTAGGAGAGCAACAGGCTACCCACGCAGTCGTGTGTGTCGTGCGGGTGTGTGTGCGCGTCGCCTGGGGCGGTGTCCGTGTTGACGCAGGACTGTATCCAGGCAACGTGGCTGTACTGGGAGGTTCCGTACAGGTGCTCAGGTAGAGAAGAGACTGGGATGTAATTGGACAGCTCGTGGGCCTTCACTGTACACACCTGGGGAGGGAGGGAGAGACTGTTACACACACACACACACACACACACCTGGGGAGGGAGAGAGAGACTGTTACACACACACCTGGGGAGGGAGACTGTTACACACACACACACACACACACACACCTGGGGAGGGAGAGAGAGACTGTTTTACACACACACACACACACACACACACCTGGGGAGGGAGACTGTTACACACAAACACCTGGGGAGGGAGACTGTTACACACACACACACACCTGGGGAGGGAGAGAGAGACTGTTACACACACACACACACCTGGGGAGGGAGAGAGAGACTGTTACACACACACAAACACCTGGGGAGGGAGACTGTTACACACACACACACACCTGGGGAGGGAGAGAGAGACTGTTACACACACACACACGCGGTCGTACCCTCTCTCTTAGCTTCTCACGTACGAAGAGTCTGAGGACGGCGAAGGGAGCTCTGAACCAGAGAGGAGACGACACGATGAACACACACTTCAGACGCGCTGGGAACGCACCCTAGGAGACACACACACACACACACACACACACACACACACACACACACACACACACACACACACCAGGTAATGAGTGAACGGAAAAAGAGAGAAAAAGACAAAGGGGGATAGGAGGAGATGAAGAGGAAGAGAGGAGAGAGAGAGGAGATGATGAAGAGGAAGAGAGGAGAGAGAGAGGAGATGATGAAGAGGAAGAGAGGAGAGAGAGAGGAGATGATGAAGAGGAAGAGAGGAGAGAGAGAGGAGATGATGAAGAGGAAGAGAGGAGAGAGAGAGGAGATGATGAAGAGGAAGAGAGGAGAGAGAGAGGAGATGATGAAGAGGAAGAGAGGAGAGAAAGAGGAGATGATGAAGAGGAAGAGAGGAGAGAAAGAGGAGATGATGAAGAGGAAGAGAGGAGAGAGAGAGAGAGAGGAGATGATGAGGAAGAGAGGAGATGATGAAGAGGGAGATAAAACAGAGAAGGGGGAGATGTATCAATTGAGAGGCTTTAAATACCACCCTATTCCCTATATAGTGCACTACTAGTGACCAGAGCCCTATTCCCTATATAGTGAACTACTAGTGACCAGAGCCCTATTCCCTATATAGTGAACTACTAGTGACCAGAGCCCTATTCCCTATATAGTGCACTACTAGTGACCAGAGCCCTATTCCCTATATAGTGAACTACTAGTGACCAGAGCCCTATTCCCTATATAGTGAACTACTAGAGACCAGAGCCCTATTCCCTATATAGTGAACTACTAGTGACCAGAGCCCTACATAGTGAACTACTAGTGACCAGAGCCCTATTCCCTATATAGTGCACTACTAGTGACCAGAGCCCTATTCCCTACATAGTGAACTACAAGTGACCAGAGCCCTATTCCCTATATAGTAAACTACTAGTGACCAGAGCCCTATTCCCCATATAGTGAACTACTATAGACCAGAGCCCTAATCCCTATATAGTGAACTACTAGTGACCAGAGCCCTATTCCCTATATAGTGAACTACTAGTGACCAGAGCCCTATTCCCTATATAGTGAACTACTAGAGACCAGAGCCCTATTCCCTATATAGTGGACTACTACTGACCAGAACCCTATTCCCTATATAGTGCACTACTAGAGACCAGAGCCCTATTCCCTATATAGTGGACTACTACTGACCAGAGCCCTATTCCCTATATAGTGCACTACTAGAGACCAGAGCCCTATTCCCTATATAGTGCACTACTAGAGACCAGAGCCCTATTCCCTATATAGTGCACTACTTTAGACCAGAGCCCTATTCCCTATATAGTGAACTACTTTAGTCCAGAGCCCTATTCCCTATGTAGTGCACTACTTTAGACCAGAGCCCTATTCCCTATATAGTGAACTGCTAGTGACCAGAGCCCTATTCCCTATATAGTGAACTACTAGTGACCAGAGCCCTATTCCCTATATAGTGAACTACTAGTGACCAGAGCCCTATTCCCTATATAGTGAACTACTAGTGACCAGAGCCCTATTCCCTATGTAGTGCACTACTTTAGACCAGAGCCCTATTCCCTATATAGTGAACTACTAGTGACCAGAGTCATTTGAGACACAGAGAGTCATTTGGGACACAGAGAGTCATTTGGGACACAGGGAGTAATTTGGGACACAGGGAGTCATTTGGGACACAGGGAGTCATTTGGGACACAGGGAGTCATTTGGGACACATGGAGTCATTTGGGACACATGGAGTCATTTGGGACACAGCGAGTCATTTGGGACACAGTGAGTCATTTGAGACACAGTGAGTCATTTGACAGTGAGTCATTTCACAGGGAGTCATTTGAGACACAGTGAGTCATTTGACAGTGAGTCATTTGACAGGGAGTCACTTGACAGGGAGTCATTTGGGACACAGAGTCATTTGACAGGGAGTCATTTGACAGGGAGTCATTTGAGACACAGTGAGTCATTTGAGACACAGTGAGTCATTTGACAGGGAGTCATTTGACAGGGAGTCATTTGGGACACAGAGTCATTTGACAGGGAGTCATTTGACAGGGAGTCATTTGAGACACAGTGAGTCATTTGGGACACAGGGAGTCATTTGACAGGGAGTCATTTGGGACACAGTGAGTCATTTGAGAGGGAGTCATTTGGGACACAGGGAGTCATTTGACAGGGAGTCATTTGAGACACAGGGAGTCATTTGACAGGGAGTCATTTGGGACACAGTGAGTCATTTGACAGGGAGTCATTTGAGACACAGTGAGTCATTTGACAGGGAGTCATTTGGGACACAGGGAGTCATTTGAGACACTGAGTCATTTGGGACACAGAGAGTCATTTGACAGGGAGTCATTTGGGACACAGAGAGTCATTTGACAGGGAGTCATTTGGGACACAGAGAGTCATTTGACAGGGAGTCATTTGACAGGGAGTCATTTGAGACACAGAGAATCATTTGGGACACAGGGAGTCATTTGGGACACAGGGAGTCATTTGACAGGGAGTCATTTGGGACACAGGGAGTCATTTGAGACACAGGGAGTCATTTGAGACACAGGGTGTCATTTGGGACACAGGGAGTCATTTGAGACACAGGGTGTCATTTGGGACACAGGGAGTCATTTGGAACACAGGGAGTCATTTGGGACACAGGGAGTCATTTGAGACACAGTGAGTCATTTGACAGGGAGTCATTTGACAGGGAGTAATTTGAGACACAGTGAGTCATTTGACAGGGAGTCATTTGAGACACAGGGAGTCATTTGACGGAGTCATTTGGGACACAGGGAGTCATTTGAGACACAGTGAGTCATTTGACAGGGAGTCATTTGGGACACAGGGAGTCATTTGAGACACAGGGAGTCATTTGACAGGGAGTCATTTGGGACACAGGGAGTCATTTGAGACACAGGGAGTCATTTGACAGGGAGTCATTTGGGACACAGGGAGTCATTTGAGACACAGTGAGTCATTTGAGACACAGTGAGTCATTTGAGACACAGTGAGTCATTTGACAGGGAGTCATTTGGGACACAGGGAGTCATTTGGGACACAGAGAGTCATTTGGGACACAGAGAGTCATTTGGGACACAGAGAGTCATTTGAGTGTTACCTTGAGGAGGTCGAGGATCTTGACACAGAGCTCATAGTCAAAGTTCCCATAGCTGGAGTTGGTCATGTCATAGATGAATATTAAACCATCTCTCTGGGTGTCAACACTGGAGAGAGGAAGGGAGGGAGAGAGGGGGGGGGGGGAGAGGGGGGGAGAGGTGAGTTTTCTGTTATCTACATTAAAGGATTGAGAACTGAAGGAGACAAAGAGAGAAGGACTAATTAAGAGAGGTAGGGAGAGAGAGAGGTAGGGAGAGAGAGAGGTAGGGAGAGAGAGGTGAGTTTTCTGTGATCTACATTAAAGGATTGAGAGGTGAAGGAGACAAAGAGAGAAGGACTAATTAAGAGAGGTAGGGAGAGAGAGAGGTAGGGAGAGAGAGGTGAGTTTTCTGTGATCTACATTAAAGGATTGAGAGGTGAAGGAGACAAAGAAAGAAGGACTAATTAAGAGAGGTAGGGAGAGAGAGAGGTAGGGAGAGAGAGGTGAGTTTTCTGTGATCTACATTAAAGGATTGAGAGGTGAAGGAGACAAAGAGAGGACTAATTAAGGAGAGAGAGAATAGGACTAATTACGGAGCGAGATAATAGGACTAATTAAGGAGCGAGGGAGAGTATAGGACTAATTAAGGAGCGAGGGAGAAAGTAGGACTAATTAAGGAGAGAGGGAGAGAGTAGGACTAATTAAGGAGAGAGGAAGAGAATAGGACTAATTAAGGAGAGAAAGAGAATAGGAATAATTAAGGAGAGAAAGAGAATAGGACTAATTAAGGAGAGAGAGAATAGGACTAATTAAGGAGAGAGAGAGAGAATAGGACTAATTAAGGAGAGAGGAAGAGAATAGGACTAATTAAGGACAGAGAGAATAGGACTAATTAAGGAGAGAGAGAATAGGACTAATTACGGAGCGAGATAATAGGACTAATTAAGGAACGAGGGAGAGTATAGGACTAATTAAGGGGCGAGGGAGAGAGTAGGACTAATTAAAGAGAGAGGAAGAGAATAGGACTAATTAAGGAGAGAGAGAATAGGACTAATTAAGGAGAGAGAGAGAATATGACTAATTAAGGAGAGAGAGAGAGAATAGGACTAATTAAGGAGCGAGAGAGAGAGTAGGACTAATTAAGGAGCGAGAGAGTAGGACTAATAAAGGAGAGAGAGAGAGAGAATAGGACTAATTAAGGAGCGAGAGAGAGAGTAGGACTAATTAAGGAGAGAGAGAGAGAGTAGGACTAATTAAAGAGAGAGAGAGAGAGAATAGGACTAACTAAGGAGAGTAGGACTAATTAAGGAGAGAGAGTATATGACTAATTAAGGAGAGAGAGAGAGAGAGAGAGAGAGAGAGAATAGGACTAATTAAGGAGAGAGAGAGAGAATAGGACTAATTAAGGAGAGAGAGAGAGAGAGAGTAGTACTAATTAAGGATAGAGAGTATAGGACTAATTAAGGAGAGAGAGTAAAGGACTAATTAAGGAGAGAGAGAGAGAGAGAGTAGGACTAATTAAGGAGAGGAGAAAGAGAATAGGACTAATTAAGGAGAGAGAAAGAGAATAGGACTAATTAAGGAGCAAGAGAGAGTAGGACTAACTAAGGAGAGGAAGAGAGAAAGAGAGTAGGACTAATTACGAGAGAGAGGTAGGGAGAATGGAGAGAGACAGAGAAAAAGAGAAATAAAAAGAGAGAATTAAAGTCGGGGGGGGGGGGGGGGGGGTTACCTCTCGATGGCTTTGTCCAGCTGAAAGATGATGGCCTGCAGCACAGCCCTATGGGTAGTGACGTCAGAGCGGTGGAGACGAGCGGTGAACAGAGCCAGAGCAGCACCCTTAGCATCACGACCAGGCTGAAACACACAGAGCTTTACTGTAAACAGACAGCATTCTATCATCATGACCAGGCTGAAACACACAGAGCTTTACTGTAAAAAGACAGCATTCTATCATCACGACCAGGCTGAAACACACAGAGGTTTACTGTAAACAGACAGCATTCTATCATCACGACCAGGCTGAAACACACAGAGCTTTACTGTAAACAGACAGCATTCTAGCATCACGACCAGGCTGAAACACACAGAGCTTTACTGTAAACACAGCCTTCTAGCATCACGACCAGGCTGAAACACACAGAGCTTTACTGTAAACAGAGAGCATTCTAGCATCACGACCAGGCTGAAACACACAGAGCTTTACTGTAAACAGACAGCATTCCTAGTAGATCTTTATTTTACAGTCCTCCTGAGCTTTACTGTAAACACAACAGGCAGCATTCTAGTAAATCTTTATTTTACAGTCCTCCTGAGCTTTACTGTAAACACAACAGACAGCATTCTAGTAAATCTTTATTTTACAGTCCTCCTGAGTTTTACTGTAAACACAACAGACAGCATTCTAGTATATCTTTATTTTACAGTCCTCCTGAGTTTTACTGTAAACACAACAGACAGCATTCTAGTATATCTTTATTTTACAGTCCTCCTGAGCTTTACTGTAAACACAACAGACAGCATTCTAGTAGATCTTTATTTTACAGTCCTCCTGAGCTTTACTGTAAACACAACAGACAGCATTTTCTACCTCTTTTCTCACATCCTCCCTCTTCACTTCAGTCTTTCTCTCTCCCCCCTTCCCTCCCTCCACCCCTTCTCTCGGTCTAATTGGTGAGGGTTTGTTCAGACAGCCCCATTCATCATGAGACAAACCCTCAGAGGGAAAGAAGAGGAGAGAAGGAGTCAGACGGGAGGGCGAAAGGGCCTGCTGCCTGTCAGCTCAGTCTTATCCTTATTTTCCCTCCTCTCAGCCGTCCTCTCAGGAGGGAGAGCGAGGGAACGTAAGACACATTAGCTGGGCTATTAGTTCAACAAGCTGCCTCTGTTCCTGTCACTGTTCTCAGACACATACAAACGACTTGAGTCCTGACTTTAAACTAAGTTGACTTCCCAAAGGACGCTGTAATTCAAATAAATAGTTGATTCCTGTTTTAGTAGCCTGTGAATCTAGACAGACAGACATACTGACAGACACACCTCACAGACAGACTGACACACACACCTCACAGACAGACACACACACCTCACAGACAGACAGACAGACACACTGATGGAACAGAATCTCCCTGGAAACTGATGCTGTTATTCACTGATGCTGTTATTCACTGATGGAACAGAATCTCCCTGGAAACTGATGCTGTTATTCACTGATGGAACAGAATCCCCCTGGAAACTGATGCTGTTATTCACTGATGCTGTTATTCACTGATGGAACAGAATCCCCCTGGAAACTGATGCTGTTATTCAAAGATGGAACAGAATCTCCCTGGAAACTGATGCTGTTATTCACTGATGGAACAGATTCCCCCTGGAAACTGATGCTGTTATTCACTGATGGAACAGAATCCCCCTGGAAACTGATGCTGTTATTCACTGATGGAACAGAATCCCCCTGGAAACTGATGCTGTTATTCACTGATGGAACAGAATCCCCCTGGAAACTGATGCTGTTATTCACTGATGCTGTTATTCACTGATGGAACAGAATCCCCCTGGAAACTGATGCTGTTATTCACTGATGGAACAGAATCTCCCTGGAAACTGATGCTGTTATTCACTGATGGACCAGAATCCCCCTGGAAACTGATGCTGTTATTCACTGATGGAACAGAATCCCCCTGGAAACTGATGCTGTTATTCACTGATGGAACAGAATCCCCCTGGAAACTGATGCTGTTATTCACTGATGGAACAGAATCCTCCTGGAAACTGATGCTGTTATTCACTGATGGAACAGAATCCCCCTGGAAACTGATGCTGTTATTCACTGATGGAACAGAATCCCCCTGGAAACTGATGCTGTTATTCACTGATGGAACAGAATCCCCCTGGAAACTGATGCTGTTATTCACTGATGGAACAGAATCCCCCTGGAAACTGATGCTGTTATTCACCGATAGAACAGAATCTCCCTGGAAACTGATGCTGTTATTCACTGATGGAACAGAATCTCCCTGGAAACTGATGCTGTTATTCACTGATGGAACAGAATCCCCCTGGAAACTGATGCTGTTATTCACCGATGGAACAGAATCCCCCTGGAAACTGATGCTGTTATTCACTGATGCTGTTATTCACTGATGGAACAGAATACCCCTTGAAACTGATGCTGTTATTCACTGATGGAACAGAATCCCCCTGGAAACTGATGATGTTATTCACTGATGGAACAGAATCTCCCTGGAAACTGATGCTGTTATTCACTGATGGAACAGAATCCCCCTGGAAACTGATGCTGTTATTCACTGATGCTGTTATTCACTGATGGAACAGAATCTCCCTGGAAACTGATGCTGTTGTTCACTGATGGAACAGAATCCCCCTGGAAACTGATGCTGTTATTCACTGATGGAACAGAATCTCCCTGGAAACTGATGCTGTTATTCACTGATGGAAACAGAATCCCCCTGGAAACTGATGCTGTTATTCACTGATAGAACAGAATCTCCATGGAAACTGATGCTGTTATTCACTGATGGAACAGAATCCCCCTGGAAACTGATGCTGTTATTCACTGATGGAACAGAATCCCCCCGGAAACTGATGCTGTTATTCACTGATGGAACAGAATCCCCCTGGAAACTGATGCTGTTATTCACTGATGGAACAGAATCCCCCTGGAAACTGATGCTGTTATTCACTGATGGAACAGAATCCCCCTGGAAACTGATGCTGTTATTCACTGATGGAACAGAATCTCCCTGGAAACTGATGCTGTTATTCACTGATGGAACAGAATCCTCTTGGAAACTGATGCTGTTATTCACTGATGGAACAGAATCTCCCTGGAAACTGATGCTGTTATTCACTGATGGAACAGAATCTCCCTGGAAACTGATGCTGTTATTCACTGATGGAACAGAATCCCCCTGGAAACTGATGCTGTTATTCACTGATGGAACAGAATCCCCCTGGAAACTGATGCTGTTATTCACTGATGGAACAGAATCCCCCTGGAAACTGATGCTGTTATTCACCGATGGAACAGAATCCCCCTGGAAACTGATGCTGTTATTCACTGATGGAAACTGATGCTGTTATTCACTGATGGAACAGAATCCCCCTGGAAACTGATGCTGTTATTCACTGATGGAACAGAATCCTCCTGGAAACTGATGCTGTTATTCACCGATGGAACAGAATCCTCCTGGAAACTGATGCTGTTATTCACCGATGGAACAGAATCCCCCTGGAAACTGATGCTGTTATTCACCGATGGAACAGAATCCCCCTGGAAACTGATGCTGTTATTCACCGATAGAACAGAATCTCCCTGGAAACTGATGCTGTTATTCACTGATGGAACAGAATCCCCCTGGAAACTGATGCTGTTATTCACTGATGGAACAGAATCCCCCTGGAAACTGATGCTGTTATTCACTGATGGAACAGAATACCCCTGGAAACTGATGCTGTTATTCACTGATGGAACAGAATCCCCCTGGAAACTGATGCTGTTATTCACCGATGGAACAGAATCTCCCTGGAAACTGATGCTGTTATTCACTGATGGAACAGAATCCCCCTGGAAACTGATGCTGTTATTCACTGATGGAACAGAATCCCCCTGGAAACTGATGCTGTTATTCACCGATGGAACAGAATCCCCCTGGAAACTGATGCTGTTATTCACCGATGGAACAGAATCCCCCTGGAAACTGATGCTGTTATTCACTGATGGAACAGAATCCCCCTGGAAACTGATGCTGTTATTCACTGATGGACCAGAATCCCCCTGGAAACTGATGCTGTTATTCACTGATGGAACAGAATCCCCCTGGAAACTGATGCTGTTATTCACTGATGGAACAGAATCCTCCTGGAAACTGATGCTGTTATTCACTGATGGAACAGAATCCTCCTGGAAACTGATGCTGTTATTCACTGATGGAACAGAATCCCCCTGGAAACTGATGCTGTTATTCACTGATGGAACAGAATCCCCCTGGAAACTGATGCTGTTATTCACTGATGGAACAGAATCCCCCTGGAAACTGATGCTGTTATTCACTGATGGAACAGAATCCCCCTGGAAACTGATGCTGTTATTCACTGATGGAACAGAATCCCCCTGGAAACTGATGCTGTTATTCACTGATGGAACAGAATCCTCCTGGAAACTGATGCTGTTATTCACTGATGGAACAGAATCCCCCTGGAAACTGATGCTGTTATTCACTGATGGAACAGAATCCTCCTGGAAACTGATGCTGTTCTTCACTGATGGAAACACATTTGACCGTTCTTCTTATCGGTCTACAGGTTAATTTGCATAATTTAGTAGAATTAAATTGTCCTGTGTGTATTTTCGTTAGTCATCGTGTAATCTAATTTATCCAACATCTACCACACGCTCACACAGTCTATTTCTGAGAGGGATTTCTCCTGCAGCTCCTCAGCTGGTTGCTGCTGGAGTAAAATATTTATCAGCCCATTATTCAGTCAGCAAAAATTCTAAACACAATCGTGTGTTAAAAACTGTTTTGGTGCAAGATTAAAAAGAGCAACTACTTTAATTTCTCAACTGGTAATTGAAGCTCGCCCTCCCATTCAAGTACGGGCAACCGGCTAGCCTCCGATTCAAATACGGGCAACCGGCTAGCCTCCCATTCAAGTACGGGCAACCGGCTAGCCTCCCATTCAAATACGGGCAACCGGCTAGCCTCCCATTCAAATACGGGCAACCGGCTAGCCTCCCATTCAAGTACGGGCAACCGGCTAGCCTCCCAATCAAATACGGGCAACCGGCTAGCCTCCCATTCAAGTACGGGCAACCAGCTAGCCTCCCATTCAAATACGGGCAACCGGCTAGCCTCCCATTCAAGTACGGGCAACCGGCTAGCCTCCCATTCAAGTACGGGCAACCGGCTAGCCTCCCATTCAAGTACGGGCAACCGGCTAGCCTCCCATTCAAGTACGGGCAACCGGCTAGCCTCCCATTCAAGTACGGGCAACCGGCTAGCCTCCCATTCAAGTACGGGCAACCGGCTAGCCTCCCATTCAAGTACGGGCAACCGGCTAGTCTCCCATTCAAGTACGGCCACCAGCTAGCCACCCATTCAGGTACGGCCACCAGCTAGTCTCCCATTCAGGTACGGCCACCAGCTCGCCATCCCATTCAGGTACGGCCACCAGCTCGCCACCCATTCAGGTACGGCCACCAGCTAGCCTCCCATTCAGGTACGGCCACCAGCTCGCCACCCATTCAGGTACGGCCACCAGCTAGTCTCCCATTCAGGTACGGCCACCAGCTAGCCACCCATTCAGGTACGGCCACCAGCTCGCCATCCCATTCAGGTACGGCCACCAGCTCGCCATCCCATTCAGGTACGGCCACCAGCTCGCCATCCCATTCAGGTACGGCCACCAGCTAGTCTCCCATTCAGGTACGGCCACCAGCTAGTCTCCCATTCAGGTACGGCCACCAGCTAGTCTCCCATTCAGGTACGGCCACCAGCTAGTCTCCCATTCAGGTACGGCCACCAGCTAGTCTCCCATTCAGGTACGGCCACCAGCTAGTCTCCCATTCAGGTACGGCCACCAGCTAGTCTCCCATTCAGGTACGGCCACCAGCTAGTCTCCCATTCAGGTACGGCCACCAGCTAGCCATCCCATTCAGGTACGGCCACCAGCTAGTCTCCCATTCAGGTACGGCCACCAGCTCGCCACCCATTCAGGTACGGCCACCAGCTAGTCTCCCATTCAGGTACGGCCACCAGCTCGCCATCCCATTCAGGTACGGCCACCAGCTAGCCTCCCATTCAAGTACGGCCACCAGCTAGCCTCCCATTCAGGTACGGCCACCAGCTAGTCTCCCATTCAGGTACGGCCACCAGCTAGTCTCCCATTCAGGTACGGCCACCAGCTAGTCTCCCATTCAGGTACGGCCACCAGCTAGTCTCCCATTCAGGTACGGCCACCAGCTAGTCTCCCATTCAGGTACGGCCACCAGCTCGCCATCCCATTCAGGTACGGCCACCAGCTAGTCTCCCATTCAGGTACGGCCACCAGCTCGCCTCCCATTCAGGTACGGCCACCAGCTAGTCTCCCATTCAGGTACGGCCACCAGCTAGTCTCCCATTCAGGTACGGCCACCAGCTAGCCTCCCATTCAGGTACGGCAACCAGCTAGTCTCCCATTCAGGTACGGCCACCAGCTAGTCTCCCATTCAGGTACGGCCACCAGCTCGCCATCCCATTCAGGTACGGCCACCAGCTCGCCATCCCATTCAGGTACGGCCACCAGCTAGTCTCCCATTCAGGTACGGCCACCAGCTCGCCATCCCATTCAGGTACGGCCACCAGCTAGTCTCCCATTCAGGTACGGCCACCAGCTCGCCATCCCATTCAGGTACGGCCACCAGCTAGTCTCCCATTCAGGTACGGCCACCAGCTAGTCTCCCATTCAAGTACGGCCACCAGCTCGCCATCCCATTCAGGTACGGCCACCAGCTAGTCTCCCATTCAGGTACGGCCACCAGCTAGTCTCCCATTCAGGTACGGCCACCAGCTAGTCTCCCATTCAGGTACGGCCACCAGCTAGTCTCCCATTCAGGTACGGCCACCAGCTAGTCTCCCATTCAGGTACGGCCACCAGCTAGTCTCCCATTCAGGTACGGCAACCAGCTAGTCTCCCATTCAGGTACGGCCACCAGCTCGCCATCCCATTCAGGTACGGCCACCAGCTAGCCTCCCATTCAGGTACGGCCACCAGCTAGTCTCCCATTCAGGTACGGCCACCAGCTAGTCTCCCATTCAGGTACGGCCACCAGCTAGTCTCCCATTCAGGTACGGCCACCAGCTCGCCATCCCATTCAGGTACGGCCACCAGCTAGTCTCCCATTCAGGTACGGCCACCAGCTAGTCTCCCATTCAGGTACGGCCACCAGCTAGTCTCCCATTCAGGTACGGCCACCAGCTAGTCTCCCATTCAGGTACGGCCACCAGCTAGCCACCCATTCAAGTACGGCCACCAGCTAGTCACCCATTCAGGTACGGCCACCAGCTCGCCATCCCATTCAGGTACGGCCACCAGCTAGTCACCCATTCAGGTACGGCCACCAGCTAGCCACCCATTCAAGTACGGCCACCAGCTCGCCATCCCATTCAGGTACGGCCACCAGCTAGTCTCCCATTCAGGTACGGCCACCAGCTAGCCACCCATTCAAGTACGGCCACCAGCTCGCCATCCCATTCAGGTACGGCCACCAGCTAGTCTCCCATTCAGGTACGGCCACCAGCTAGTCTCCCATTCAGGTACGGCCACCAGCTAGTCTCCCATTCAGGTACGGCCACCAGCTAGTCTCCCATTCAGGTACGGCCACCAGCTCGCCATCCCATTCAGGTACGGCCACCAGCTAGCCTCCCATTCAAGTACGGCCACCAGCTAGTCTCCCATTCAGGTACGGCCACCAGCTAGTCTCCCATTCAGGTACGGCCACCAGCTCGCCATCCCATTCAGGTACGGCCACCAGCTAGTCTCCCATTCAGGTACGGCCACCAGCTAGTCTCCCATTCAGGTACGGCCACCAGCTCGCCATCCCATTCAGGTACGGCCACCAGCTAGTCTCCCATTCAGGTACGGCCACCAGCTAGTCTCCCATTCAAGTACGGCCACCAGCTAGTCTCCCATTCAGGTACGGCCACCAGCTAGTCTCCCATTCAGGTACGGCCACCAGCTAGCCTCCCATTCAGGTACGGCCACCAGCTCGCCATCCCATTCAGGTACGGCCACCAGCTAGTCTCCCATTCAGGTACGGCCACCAGCTAGTCTCCCATTCAGGTACGGCCACCAGCTAGTCTCCCATTCAGGTACGGCCACCAGCTAGTCTCCCATTCAGGTACGGCCACCAGCTAGTCTCCCATTCAGGTACGGCCACCAGCTAGTCTCCCATTCAGGTACGGCCACCAGCTAGTCTCCCATTCAGGTACGGCCACCAGCTAGTCTCCCATTCAGGTACGGCCACCAGCTAGTCTCCCATTCAGGTACGGCCACCAGCTCGCCACCCATTCAGGTACGGCCACCAGCTAGTCTCCCATTCAGGTACGGCCACCAGCTAGCCTCCCATTCAGGTACGGCCACCAGCTCGCCACCCATTCAGGTACGGCCACCAGCTAGCCACCCCATTCAGGTACGGCCACCAGCTAGTCTCCCATTCAGGTACGGCCACCAGCTAGTCTCCCATTCAGGTACGGCCACCAGCTAGTCTCCCATTCAGGTACGGCCACCAGCTCGCCATCCCATTCAGGTACGGCCACCAGCTAGTCTCCCATTCAGGTACGGCCACCAGCTAGTCTCCCATTCAGGTACGGCCACCAGCTAGCCACCCATTCAGGTACGGCCACCAGCTAGTCTCCCATTCAGGTACGGCCACCAGCTAGTCTCCCATTCAGGTACGGCCACCAGCTAGTCTCCTATTCAGGTACGGCCACCAGCTAGTCTCCCATTCAGGTACGGCCACCAGCTCGCCACCAATTCAGGTACGGCCACCAGCTAGTCTCCCATTCAGGTACGGCCACCAGCTAGCCACCCATTCAGGTACGGCCACCAGCTAGCCACCCATTCAGGTACGGCCACCAGCTAGTCTCCCATTCAGGTACGGCCACCAGCTAGCCACCCATTCAGGTACGGCCACCAGCTAGCCACCCATTCAGGTACGGCCACCAGCTAGTCTCCCATTCAGGTACGGCCACCAGCTAGTCTCCCATTCAGGTACGGCCACCAGCTAGTCTCCCATTCAGGTACGGCCACCAGCTAGCCACCCATTCAGGTACGGCCACCAGCTAGTCTCCCATTCAGGTACGGCCACCAGCTAGTCTCCCATTCAGGTACGGCCACCAGCTAGTCTCCCATTCAGGTACGGCCTCCAGCTAGTCTCCCATTCAGGTACGGCCACCAGCTAGTCTCCCATTCAGGTACGGCCACCAGCTAGTCTCCAATTCAGGTACGGCCACCAGCTCGCCACCCATTCAGGTACGGCCACCAGCTAGTCTCCCATTCAGGTACGGCCACCAGCTAGCCACCCATTCAGGTACGGCCACCAGCTAGTCTCCCATTCAGGTACGGCCACCAGCTAGTCTCCCATTCAGGTACGGCCACCAGCTAGTCTCCCATTCAGGTACGGCCACCAGCTAGTCTCCCATTCAGGTACGGCCACCAGCTAGTCTCCCATTCAGGTACGGCCACCAGCTAGTCTCCCATTCAGGTACGGCCACCAGCTCGCCATCCCATTCAGGTACGGCCACCAGCTCGCCATCCCATTCAGGTACAGCCACCAGCTAGTCTCCCATTCAGGTACGGCCACCAGCTCGCCATCCCATTCAGGTACGGCCACCAGCTCGCCATCCGATTCAGGTACGGCCACCAGCTAGTCTCCCATTCAGGTACGGCCACCAGCTAGTCTCCCATTCAGGTACGGCCACCAGCTAGTCTCCCATTCAGGTACGGCCACCAGCTAGTCTCCCATTCAGGTACGGCCACCAGCTAGTCTCCCATTCAGGTACGGCCACCAGCTAGTCTCCCATTCAGGTACGGCCACCAGCTAGTCTCCCATTCAGGTACGGCCACCAGCTAGTCTCCCATTCAGGTACGGCCACCAGCTAGTCTCCCATTCAGGTACGGCCACCAGCTAGTCTCCCATTCAGGTACGGCCACCAGCTAGTCACCCATTCAGGTACGGCCACCAGCTAGTCTCCCATTCAGGTACGGCCACCAGCTCGCCATCCGATTCAGGTACGGCCACCAGCTAGTCTCCCATTCAGGTACGGCCACCAGCTAGTCTCCCATTCAGGTACGGCCACCAGCTAGTCTCCCATTCAGGTACGGCCACCAGCTAGTCTCCCATTCAGGTACGGCCACCAGCTAGTCTCCCATTCAGGTACGGCCACCAGCTAGTCTCCCATTCAGGTACGGCCACCAGCTAGTCTCCCATTCAGGTACGGCCACCAGCTAGTCTCCCATTCAAGTACGGCCACCAGCTAGTCTCCCATTCAGGTACGGCCACCAGCTAGTCTCCCATTCAGGTACGGCCACCAGCTAGTCTCCCATTCAGGTACGGCCACCAGCTAGTCTCCCATTCAGGTACGGCCACCAGCTCGCCATCCCATTCAGGTACGGCCACCAGCTAGCCTCCCATTCAGGTACGGCCACCAGCTCGCCATCCCATTCAGGTACGGCCACCAGCTAGTCTCCCATTCAGGTACGGCCACCAGCTAGTCTCCCATTCAGGTACGGCCACCAGCTAGTCTCCCATTCAGGTACGGCCACCAGCTAGTCTCCCATTCAGGTACGGCCACCAGCTCGCCATCCCATTCAGGTACGGCCACCAGCTAGTCTCCCATTCAGGTACGGCCACCAGCTAGCCTCCCATTCAGGTACGGCCACCAGCTAGTCTCCCATTCAGGTACGGCCACCAGCTAGTCTCCCATTCAGGTACGGCCACCAGCTCGCCATCCCATTCAGGTACGGCCACCAGCTCGCCACCCATTCAGGTACGGCCACCAGCTAGCCTCCCATTCAGGTACGGCCACCAGCTAGTCTCCCATTCAGGTACGGCCACCAGCTAGTCTCCCATTCAGGTACGGCCACCAGCTAGTCTCCCATTCAGGTACGGCCACCAGCTAGCCTCCCATTCAGGTACGGCCACCAGCTAGTCTCCCATTCAGGTACGGCCACCAGCTAGTCTCCCATTCAGGTACGGCCACCAGCTCGCCACCCCATTCAGGTACGGCCACCAGCTAGTCTCCCATTCAGGTACGGCCACCAGCTAGTCTCCCATTCAGGTACGGCCACCAGCTAGTCTCCCATTCAGGTACGGCCACCAGCTAGTCTCCCATTCAGGTACGGCCACCAGCTAGTCACCCATTCAGGTACGGCCACCAGCTAGTCTCCCATTCAGGTACGGCCACCAGCTAGTCTCCCATTCAGGTACGGCCACCAGCTAGTCTCCCATTCAGGTACGGCCACCAGCTCGCCACCCATTCAGGTACGGCCACCAGCTAGTCTCCCATTCAGGTACGGCCACCAGCTAGTCTCCCATTCAGGTACGGCCACCAGCTAGTCTCCCATTCAGGTACGGCCACCAGCTAGTCTCCCATTCAGGTACGGCCACCAGCTAGCCTCCCATTCAGGTACGGCCACCAGCTAGTCTCCCATTCAAGTACGGCCACCAGCTAGTCTCCCATTCAGGTACGGCCACCAGCTAGTCTCCCATTCAGGTACGGCCACCAGCTAGTCTCCCATTCAGGTACGGCCACCAGCTAGTCTCCCATTCAGGTACGGCCACCAGCTAGTCACCCATTCAGGTACGGCCACCAGCTAGTCTCCCATTCAGGTACGGCCACCAGCTAGTCTCCCATTCAGGTACGGCCACCAGCTAGTCACCCATTCAGGTACGGCCACCAGCTAGTCTCCCATTCAGGTACGGCCACCAGCTAGTCTCCCATTCAGGTACGGCCACCAGCTAGTCTCCCATTCAGGTACGGCCACCAGCTAGTCTCCCATTCAGGTACGGCCACCAGCTAGTCTCCCATTCAGGTACGGCCACCAGCTCGCCATCCCATTCAGGTACGGCCACCAGCTAGCCTCCCATTCAGGTACGGCCACCAGCTCGCCATCCCATTCAGGTACGGCCACCAGCTAGTCTCCCATTCAGGTACGGCCACCAGCTAGTCTCCCATTCAGGTACGGCCACCAGCTAGTCTCCCATTCAGGTACGGCCACCAGCTCGCCATCCCATTCAGGTACGGCCACCAGCTAGTCTCCCATTCAGGTACGGCCACCAGCTAGTCTCCCATTCAGGTACGGCCACCAGCTAGTCTCCCATTCAGGTACGGCCACCAGCTAGTCTCCCATTCAGGTACGGCCACCAGCTAGTCTCCCATTCAGGTACGGCCACCAGCTAGTCTCCCATTCAGGTACGGCCACCAGCTAGCCTCCCATTCAGGTACGGCCACCAGCTCGCCTCCCATTCAGGTACGGCCACCAGCTAGTCTCCCATTCAGGTACGGCCACCAGCTAGTCTCCCATTCAGGTACGGCCACCAGCTCGCCATCCCATTCAGGTACGGCCACCAGCTCGCCATCCCATTCAGGTACGGCCACCAGCTAGTCTCCCATTCAGGTACGGCCACCAGCTAGTCTCCCATTCAGGTACGGCCACCAGCTAGTCTCCCATTCAGGTACGGCCACCAGCTAGTCTCCCATTCAGGTACGGCCACCAGCTAGTCTCCCATTCAGGTACGGCCACCAGCTAGTCTCCCATTCAGGTACGGCCACCAGCTAGTCTCCCATTCAGGTACGGCCACCAGCTAGTCTCCCATTCAGGTACGGCCACCAGCTAGCCTCCCATTCAGGTACGGCCACCAGCTAGTCTCCCATTCAGGTACGGCCACCAGCTAGTCTCCCATTCAGGTACGGCCACCAGCTAGTCTCCCATTCAGGTACGGCCACCAGCTAGTCACCCATTCAGGTACGGCCACCAGCTAGTCTCCCATTCAGGTACGGCCACCAGCTAGTCTCCCATTCAGGTACGGCCACCAGCTAGTCTCCCATTCAGGTACGGCCACCAGCTCGCCACCCATTCAGGTACGGCCACCAGCTAGTCTCCCATTCAGGTACGGCCACCAGCTAGTCTCCCATTCAGGTACGGCCACCAGCTAGTCTCCCATTCAGGTACGGCCACCAGCTAGTCTCCCATTCAGGTACGGCCACCAGCTAGCCTCCCATTCAGGTACGGCCACCAGCTAGTCTCCCATTCAAGTACGGCCACCAGCTAGTCTCCCATTCAGGTACGGCCACCAGCTAGTCTCCCATTCAGGTACGGCCACCAGCTAGTCTCCCATTCAGGTACGGCCACCAGCTAGTCTCCCATTCAGGTACGGCCACCAGCTAGTCACCCATTCAGGTACGGCCACCAGCTAGTCTCCCATTCAGGTACGGCCACCAGCTAGTCTCCCATTCAGGTACGGCCACCAGCTAGTCACCCATTCAGGTACGGCCACCAGCTAGTCTCCCATTCAGGTACGGCCACCAGCTAGTCTCCCATTCAGGTACGGCCACCAGCTAGTCTCCCATTCAGGTACGGCCACCAGCTAGTCTCCCATTCAGGTACGGCCACCAGCTAGTCTCCCATTCAGGTACGGCCACCAGCTCGCCATCCCATTCAGGTACGGCCACCAGCTAGCCTCCCATTCAGGTACGGCCACCAGCTCGCCATCCCATTCAGGTACGGCCACCAGCTAGTCTCCCATTCAGGTACGGCCACCAGCTAGTCTCCCATTCAGGTACGGCCACCAGCTAGTCTCCCATTCAGGTACGGCCACCAGCTCGCCATCCCATTCAGGTACGGCCACCAGCTAGTCTCCCATTCAGGTACGGCCACCAGCTAGTCTCCCATTCAGGTACGGCCACCAGCTAGTCTCCCATTCAGGTACGGCCACCAGCTAGTCTCCCATTCAGGTACGGCCACCAGCTAGTCTCCCATTCAGGTACGGCCACCAGCTAGTCTCCCATTCAGGTACGGCCACCAGCTAGCCTCCCATTCAGGTACGTCCACCAGCTCGCCTCCCATTCAGGTACGGCCACCAGCTAGTCTCCCATTCAGGTACGGCCACCAGCTAGTCTCCCATTCAGGTACGGCCACCAGCTCGCCATCCCATTCAGGTACGGCCACCAGCTCGCCATCCCATTCAGGTACGGCCACCAGCTAGTCTCCCATTCAGGTACGGCCACCAGCTAGTCTCCCATTCAGGTACGGCCACCAGCTAGTCTCCCATTCAGGTACGGCCACCAGCTAGTCTCCCATTCAGGTACGGCCACCAGCTAGTCTCCCATTCAGGTACGGCCACCAGCTAGTCTCCCATTCAGGTACGGCCACCAGCTAGTCTCCCATTCAGGTACGGCCACCAGCTAGTCTCCCATTCAGGTACGGCCACCAGCTAGCCTCCCATTCAGGTACGGCCACCAGCTAGTCTCCCATTCAGGTACGGCCACCAGCTAGTCTCCCATTCAGGTACGGCCACCAGCTAGTCTCCCATTCAGGTACGGCCACCAGCTAGTCTCCCATTCAGGTACGGCCACCAGCTAGTCTCCCATTCAGGTACGGCCACCAGCTAGCCTCCCATTCAGGTACGGCCACCAGCTAGCCTCCCATTCAGGTACGGCCACCAGCTAGTCTCCCATTCAGGTACGGCCACCAGCTAGTCTCCCATTCAGGTACGGCCACCAGCTAGTCTCCCATTCAGGTACGGCCACCAGCTAGTCTCCCATTCAGGTACGGCCACCAGCTAGCCTCCCATTCAGGTACGGCCACCAGCTAGCCTCCCATTCAGGTACGGCCACCAGCTAGTCTCCCATTCAGGTACGGCCACCAGCTAGCCTCCCATTCAGGTACGGCCACCAGCTAGCCTCCCATTCAGGTACGGCCACCAGCTAGTCTCCCATTCAGGTACGGCCACCAGCTAGTCTCCCATTCAGGTACGGCCACCAGCTAGTCTCCCATTCAGGTACGGCCACCAGCTAGTCTCCCATTCAGGTACGGCCACCAGCTAGTCTCCCATTCAGGTACGGCCACCAGCTAGTCTCCCATTCAAGTACGGACAACCAGCTAGCCACCCATTCAGGTACGGCCACCAGCTAGCCTCCCATTCAAGTACGGACAACCAGCTAGCCTCCCATTCAGGTACGGCCACCAGCTAGCCTCCCATTCAGGTACGGCCACCAGCTAGTCTCCCATTCAGGTACGGCCACCAGCTAGTCTCCCATTCAGGTACGGCCACCAGCTAGTCTCCCATTCAAGTACGGCCACCAGCTAGCCTCCCATTCAGGTACGGCCACCAGCTAGTCTCCCATTCAGGTACGGCCACCAGCTAGCCTCCCATTCAGGTACGGCCACCAGCTAGTCTCCCATTCAGGTACGGCCACCAGCTAGTCTCCCATTCAGGTACGGCCACCAGCTAGTCTCCCATTCAAGTACGGCCACCAGCTAGCCACCCATTCAGGTACGGCCACCAGCTAGTCTCCCATTCAGGTACGGACAACCAGCTAGTCTCCCATTCAGGTACGGCCACCAGCTAGTCTCCCATTCAAGTACGGCCACCAGCTAGTCTCCCATTCAAGTACGGCAACCAGCTAGTCTCCCATTCAAGTACGGCCACCAGCTAGTCTCCCATTCAGGTACGGCCACCAGCTAGCCTCCCATTCAGGTACGGCCACCAGCTCGCCACCCATTCAGGTACGGCCACCAGCTAGTCTCCCATTCAGGTACGGCCACCAGCTAGTCTCCCATTCAGGTACGGACAACCAGCTAGCCACCCATTCAGGTACGGCCACCAGCTAGTCTCCCATTCAGGTACGGACAACCAGCTAGCCACCCATTCAGGTACGGCCACCAGCTAGTCTCCCATTCAGGTACGGCCACCAGCTAGTCTCCCATTCAAGTACGGCCACCAGCTAGTCTCCCATTCAGGTACGGCCACCAGCTAGTCTCTCATTCAGGTACGGCCACCAGCTAGCCTCCCATTCAGGTACGGACAACCAGCTAGTCTCCCATTCAGGTACGGCCACCAGCTAGCCTCCCATTCAGGTACGGACAACCAGCTAGTCTCCCATTCAGGTACGGCCACCAGCTCGCCTCCCATTCAAGTACGGCCACCAGCTAGTCTCCCATTCAGGTACGGCCACCAGCTCGCCATCCCATTCAGGTACGGACAACCAGCTAGCCTCCCATTCAGGTACGGCCACCAGCTAGCCTCCCATTCAAGTACGGACAACCAGCTAGTCTCCCATTCAGGTACGGCCACCAGCTAGCCTCCCATTCAAGTACGGACAACCAGCTAGCCTCCCATTCAAGTACGGACACCAGCTAGTCTCCCATTCAGGTACGGCCACCAGCTAGTCTCCCATTCAGGTACGGCCACCAGCTAGTCTCCCATTCAAGTACGGCCACCAGCTAGCCTCCCATTCAAGTACGGCCACCAGCTAGTCTCCCATTCAGGTACGGCCACCAGCTAGTCTCCCATTCAGGTACGGCCACCAGCTAGCCTCCCATTCAAGTACGGCCACCAGCTAGTCTCCCATTCAAGTACGGCCACCAGCTAGTCTCCCATTCAGGTACGGCCACCAGCTAGTCTCCCATTCAGGTACGGCCACCAGCTAGTCTCCCATTCAAGTACGGACAACCAGCTAGCCACCCATTCAGGTACGGCCACCAGCTAGTCTCCCATTCAGGTACGGCCACCAGCTAGTCTCCCATTCAGGTACGGCCACCAGCTAGTCTCCCATTCAGGTACGGCCACCAGCTAGCCACCCATTCAGGTACGGCCACCAGCTAGTCTCCCATTCAGGTACGGCCACCAGCTAGTCTCCCATTCAGGTACGGCCACCAGCTAGTCTCCCATTCAGGTACGGCCACCAGCTAGTCTCCCATTCAGGTACGGACACCAGCTAGTCTCCCATTCAGGTACGGCCACCAGCTAGCCTCCCATTCAAGTACGGCCACCAGCTAGCCTCCCATTCAGGTACGGCCACCAGCTAGTCTCCCATTCAGGTACGGCCACCAGCTAGTCTCCCATTCAGGTACGGCCACCAGCTAGTCTCCCATTCAGGTACGGCCACCAGCTAGTCTCCCATTCAGGTACGGCCACCAGCTAGCCTCCCATTCAGGTACGGCCACCAGCTAGTCTCCCATTCAGGTACGGCCACCAGCTAGTCTCCCATTCAAGTACGGACACCGGCTAGTCTCCCATTCAGGTACGGCCACCGGCTAGTCTCCCATTCAGGTACGGCCACCGGCTAGTCTCCCATTCAGGTACGGCCACCGGCTAGTCTCCCATTCAGGTACGGCCACCGGCTAGTCTCCCATTCAGGTACGGCCACCGGCTAGTCTCCCATTCAGGTACGGCCACCAGCTAGTCTCCCATTCAGGTACGGCCACCAGCTAGTCTCCCATTCAGGTACGGCCACCAGCTAGCCTCCCATTCAAGTACGGCCACCAGCTAGCCTCCCATTCAGGTACGGACAACCAGCTAGTCTCCCATTCAGGTACGGCCACCAGCTAGTCACCCATTCAGGTACGGCCACCAGCTAGCCTCCCATTCAGGTACGGCCACCAGCTAGTCTCCCATTCAGGTACGGCCACCAGCTAGCCATCCCATTCAGGTACGGCCACCAGCTAGTCTCCCATTCAGGTACGGCCACCAGCTAGCCTCCCATTCAGGTACGGCCACCAGCTAGTCTCCCATTCAGGTACGGCCACCAGCTAGTCTCCCATTCAGGTACGGCCACCAGCTAGTCTCCCATTCAGGTACGGCCACCAGCTAGCCTCCCATTCAGGTACGGACAACCAGCTAGTCTCCCATTCAGGTACGGCCACCAGCTAGTCTCCCATTCAGGTACGGCCACCAGCTAGTCTCCCATTCAGGTACGGACACCAGCTAGTCTCCCATTCTAGTACGGACAACCAGCTAGCCTCCCATTCAAGTACGGCCACCAGCTAGTCTCCCATTCAGGTACGGCCACCAGCTAGTCTCCCATTCAGGTACGGCCACCAGCTAGTCTCCCATTCAGGTACGGCCACCAGCTAGTCTCCCATTCAAGTACGGCCACCAGCTAGCCTCCCATTCAGGTACGGCCACCAGCTAGTCTCCCATTCAGGTACGGCCACCAGCTAGCCTCCCATTCAGGTACGGCCACCAGCTAGTCTCCCATTCAGGTACGGCCACCAGCTAGTCTCCCATTCAGGTACGGCCACCAGCTAGTCTCCCATTCAAGTACGGCCACCAGCTAGCCACCCATTCAGGTACGGCCACCAGCTAGTCTCCCATTCAGGTACGGACAACCAGCTAGTCTCCCATTCAGGTACGGCCACCAGCTAGTCTCCCATTCAAGTACGGCCACCAGCTAGTCTCCCATTCAAGTACGGCAACCAGCTAGTCTCCCATTCAAGTACGGCCACCAGCTAGTCTCCCATTCAGGTACGGCCACCAGCTAGCCTCCCATTCAGGTACGGCCACCAGCTCGCCACCCATTCAGGTACGGCCACCAGCTAGTCTCCCATTCAGGTACGGCCACCAGCTAGTCTCCCATTCAGGTACGGACAACCAGCTAGCCACCCATTCAGGTACGGCCACCAGCTAGTCTCCCATTCAGGTACGGACAACCAGCTAGCCACCCATTCAGGTACGGCCACCAGCTAGTCTCCCATTCAGGTACGGCCACCAGCTAGTCTCCCATTCAGGTACGGCCACCAGCTAGTCTCCCATTCAAGTACGGCCACCAGCTAGTCTCCCATTCAGGTACGGCCACCAGCTAGTCTCTCATTCAGGTACGGCCACCAGCTAGCCTCCCATTCAGGTACGGACAACCAGCTAGTCTCCCATTCAGGTACGGCCACCAGCTAGCCTCCCATTCAGGTACGGACAACCAGCTAGTCTCCCATTCAGGTACGGCCACCAGCTCGCCTCCCATTCAAGTACGGCCACCAGCTAGTCTCCCATTCAGGTACGGCCACCAGCTCGCCATCCCATTCAGGTACGGACAACCAGCTAGCCTCCCATTCAGGTACGGCCACCAGCTAGCCTCCCATTCAAGTACGGACAACCAGCTAGTCTCCCATTCAGGTACGGCCACCAGCTAGCCTCCCATTCAAGTACGGACAACCAGCTAGCCTCCCATTCAAGTACGGACACCAGCTAGTCTCCCATTCAGGTACGGCCACCAGCTAGTCTCCCATTCAGGTACGGCCACCAGCTAGTCTCCCATTCAAGTACGGCCACCAGCTAGCCTCCCATTCAAGTACGGCCACCAGCTAGTCTCCCATTCAGGTACGGCCACCAGCTAGTCTCCCATTCAGGTACGGCCACCAGCTAGCCTCCCATTCAAGTACGGCCACCAGCTAGTCTCCCATTCAAGTACGGCCACCAGCTAGTCTCCCATTCAGGTACGGCCACCAGCTAGTCTCCCATTCAGGTACGGCCACCAGCTAGTCTCCCATTCAAGTACGGACAACCAGCTAGCCACCCATTCAGGTACGGCCACCAGCTAGTCTCCCATTCAGGTACGGCCACCAGCTAGTCTCCCATTCAGGTACGGCCACCAGCTAGTCTCCCATTCAGGTACGGCCACCAGCTAGCCACCCATTCAGGTACGGCCACCAGCTAGTCTCCCATTCAGGTACGGCCACCAGCTAGTCTCCCATTCAGGTACGGCCACCAGCTAGTCTCCCATTCAGGTACGGCCACCAGCTAGTCTCCCATTCAGGTACGGACACCAGCTAGTCTCCCATTCAGGTACGGCCACCAGCTAGCCTCCCATTCAAGTACGGCCACCAGCTAGCCTCCCATTCAGGTACGGCCACCAGCTAGTCTCCCATTCAGGTACGGCCACCAGCTAGTCTCCCATTCAGGTACGGCCACCAGCTAGTCTCCCATTCAGGTACGGCCACCAGCTAGTCTCCCATTCAGGTACGGCCACCAGCTAGCCTCCCATTCAGGTACGGCCACCAGCTAGTCTCCCATTCAGGTACGGCCACCAGCTAGTCTCCCATTCAAGTACGGACACCAGCTAGTCTCCCATTCAGGTACGGCCACCGGCTAGTCTCCCATTCAGGTACGGCCACCGGCTAGTCTCCCATTCAGGTACGGCCACCGGCTAGTCTCCCATTCAGGTACGGCCACCGGCTAGTCTCCCATTCAGGTACGGCCACCGGCTAGTCTCCCATTCAGGTACGGCCACCGGCTAGTCTCCCATTCAGGTACGGCCACCAGCTAGTCTCCCATTCAGGTACGGCCACCAGCTAGCCTCCCATTCAGGTACGGACAACCAGCTAGTCTCCCATTCAGGTACGGCCACCAGCTAGTCACCCATTCAGGTACGGCCACCAGCTAGCCTCCCATTCAGGTACGGCCACCAGCTAGTCTCCCATTCAGGTACGGCCACCAGCTAGCCATCCCATTCAGGTACGGCCACCAGCTAGTCTCCCATTCAGGTACGGCCACCAGCTAGTCTCCCATTCAGGTACGGCCACCAGCTAGTCTCCCATTCAGGTACGGCCACCAGCTAGCCTCCCATTCAGGTACGGACAACCAGCTAGTCTCCCATTCAGGTACGGCCACCAGCTAGTCTCCCATTCAGGTACGGCCACCAGCTAGTCTCCCATTCAGGTACGGACACCAGCTAGTCTCCCATTCTAGTACGGACAACCAGCTAGCCTCCCATTCAAGTACGGCCACCAGCTAGTCTCCCATTCAGGTACGGCCACCAGCTAGTCTCCCATTCAGGTACGGCCACCAGCTAGTCTCCCATTCAGGTACGGCCACCAGCTAGTCTCCCATTCAGGTACGGCCACCAGCTAGTCTCCCATTCAGGTACGGCCACCAGCTAGTCTCCCATTCAGGTACGGCCACCAGCTAGTCTCCCATTCAGGTACGGCCACCAGCTAGTCTCCCATTCAGGTACGGCCACCAGCTAGTCTCCCATTCAGGTACGGCCACCAGCTAGTCTCCCATTCAGGTACGGCCACCAGCTAGTCTCCCATTCAAGTACGGCCACCAGCTAGTCTCCCATTCAGGTACGGCCACCAGCTAGTCTCCCATTCAGGTACGGCCACCAGCTAGTCTCCCATTCAGGTACGGCCACCAGCTAGTCTCCCATTCAGGTACGGCCACCAGCTAGTCTCCCATTCAGGTACGGCCACCAGCTAGTCTCCCATTCAGGTACGGCCACCAGCTAGTCTCCCATTCAGGTACGGCCACCAGCTAGTCTCCCATTCAGGTACGGCCACCAGCTAGTCTCCCATTCAGGTACGGCCACCAGCTAGTCTCCCATTCAGGTACGGCCACCAGCTAGTCTCCCATTCAGGTACGGCCACCAGCTAGTCTCCCATTCAGGTACGGCCACCAGCTAGTCTCCCATTCAGGTACGGCCACCAGCTAGCCTCCCATTCAAGTACGGCCACCAGCTAGTCTCCCATTCAAGTACGGACAACCAGCTAGCCTCCCATTCAGGTACGGCCACCAGCTAGTCTCCCATTCAGGTACGGCCACCAGCTAGTCTCCCATTCAGGTACGGCCACCAGCTAGCCTCCCATTCAAGTACGGCCACCAGCTAGCCTCCCATTCAGGTACGGCCACCAGCTAGTCTCCCATTCAGGTACGGCCACCAGCTAGTCTCCCATTCAGGTACGGCCACCAGCTAGCCTCCCATTCAGGTACGGCCACCAGCTAGTCTCCCATTCAGGTACGGCCACCAGCTCGCCACCCATTCAGGTACGGCCACCAGCTAGTCTCCCATTCAAGTACGGACACCAGCTAGTCTCCCATTCAGGTACGGCCACCAGCTAGTCTCCCATTCAGGTACGGCCACCAGCTAGCCTCCCATTCAGGTACGGCCACCAGCTAGTCTCCCATTCAGGTACGGCCACCGGCTAGTCTCCCATTCAGGTACGGCCACCGGCTAGTCTCCCATTCAGGTACGGCCACCAGCTAGTCTCCCATTCAGGTACGGCCACCAGCTAGTCTCCCATTCAGGTACGGCCACCAGCTAGCCTCCCATTCAAGTACGGCCACCAGCTAGCCTCCCATTCAGGTACGGACAACCAGCTTGTCTCCCATTCAGGTACGGCCACCAGCTAGTCTCCCATTCAGGTACGGCCACCAGCTAGCCTCCCATTCAGGTACGGCCACCAGCTAGTCTCCCATTCAAGTACGGACAACCAGCTAGTCTCCCATTCAAGTACGGACAACCAGCTAGCCTCCCAGCTAGCCTCCCAGGGAGACTAACACGGCCGGTGATGAAGAGGGAGACTAACACGGCTGGCAGTGAAGAGGGAGACTAACACGGCCGGCGGTGATGAAGAGGGAGACTAACACGGCCGGCGCTGAAGAGGGAGACTAACACGGCTGGCGGTGAAGAGGGAGACTAACACGGCTGGCGGTGAAGAGGGAGACTAACACGGCTGGCGGTGAAGAGGGAGAATAACACGGCCGGCGATGAAGAGGGAGACTAACACGGCTGGTGATGAAGAGGGAGACTAACACGGCCGGCGGTGAAGAGGGAGACTAACACGGCTGAAGAGGGAGACTAAGACGGCCGGTGCTGAAGAGGGAGACTAACACGGCCGGGGCTGAAGAGGGAGACTAACACGGCCGGGGCTGAAGAGGGAGACTAACACGGCCGGGGCTGAAGAAGAAGACTAACACGGCTGGGGCTGAAGAGGGAGACTAACACGGCCGGGGCTGAAGAGGGAGACTAACACGGCCGGGGCTGAAGAAGAAGACTAACACGGCTGGGGCTGAAGAGGGAGACTAACACGGCCGGTGATGAAGAGGGACACTAACACGGCCGGCGCTGAAGAGGGAGACTAACACGGCCGGTGATAGCACATGCTCAGATCAAACACACCTCTGGAATACCTAATCATTATAAAGATGGCTGAGAAAACCAGGTGTTTTTATCAACGTATGCTTAGTTAGGATTTTGATCGTACGCCGATTAAGATAATCAGAGTAAGGTGTTTACATGCCTACTGCCATAATCAGTTTAATATCTAATTATTACCGTGCATGTAAACGTATCGAAAATAAATATATTTTTTTTGTTTCTCTAAATCATTGTCACCATGGTTAATCATAAAAATGTGAATTAAAATGACAAAAATCTCAAATTCAACGAAATGTGAGATCACCGGCCTCTATCATATGACCACATTGATACGGCGTGATCTATTGGCGGGTAAAGAAATTAGCTCGTGGAACGCGCGGCCTCGTGGAACGCGCGGCCTCTTGGAACGCGCGGCCTCTTGGAACGCGCGGCCTCTTGGAACGCGCGGCCTCTTGGAACGCGCGGCCTCTTGGAACGCGCGGCCTCTTGGAACGCGCGGCCTCTTGGAACGCGCGGCCTCTTGGAACGCGCGGCCTCTTGGAACGCGCGGCCTCTTGGAACGCGCGGCCTCTTGGCCAATGCTGCAGTAGGCCCTTCCATTGCTCTTTCACACCGAGGAACGGTGATTATCGAGGGGGTAGATTATCGGAAAGATTTTTCAAATAGCGTACTGTGAAGAACTATAGTTTTAATATATTATCATACGCAATGGCGGTAAAAAAAATAAAAAAAATAAACACTTTCCTACATTTCCACGCAGCACGCCAGGTACTTCTATTCGTGTTCAGGCATCTGCGCTCCCTCAACATAACCAGGGCAGAGAAACCAGACACACGCTCCCCCCAACATTATCAGGGCAGAGAAACCAGACACACGCTCCCCCAACATAACCAGGGTAGAGAAACCAGACACACGCTCCCCCAACATAACCAGGGCAGAGAAACCAGACACACGCTCCCTCAACATAACCAGGGCAGAGAAACCAGACACACGCTCCCTCAACATTACCAGGGCAGAGAAACCAGACACACGCCCCCTCAACATAACCAGGGCAGAGAAACCAGACACACGCTCCCCCAACATAACCAGGGCAGAGAAGCCAGACACACGCTCCCTCAACATAACCAGGGCAGAGAAACCAGACACACGCTCCCTCAACATTATCAGGGCAGAGAAACCAGACACACGCTCCCCCCAACATTATCAGGGCAGAGAAACCAGACACACGCTCCCCCAACATAACCAGGGTAGAGAAACCAGACACACGCTCCCTCAACATTACCAGGGCAGAGAAACCAGACACACGCTCCCCCAACATTACCAGGGCAGAGAAACCAGACACACGCTCCCCCAACATTACCAGGGCAGAGAAACCAGACATGCTCCCTCAACATTATCAGGGCAGAGAAACCAGACACACGCTCCCCCCAACATTATCAGGGCAGAGAAACCAGACACACGCTCCCCCAACATAACCAGGGCAGAGAAACCCGAAACACGCTCCCCCAACATAACCAGAGCAGAGAAACCAGACACACGCTCCCTCAACATTATCAGGGCAGAGAAACCAGACACACGCTCCCCCAACATAACCAGGGCAGAGAAACCAGACACACGCCCCCTCAACATTACCAGGACAGAGAAACCAGACACACGCCCCCTCAACATAACCAGGGCAGAGAAACCAGACACATGTTCCCTCACCATGATCAGGACAGAGAAACCAGACACATGTTCTCTCAACATGATCAGGGCAGAGAAACCAGACACACGCTCCCCCAACATAACCAGGGCAGAGAAGCCAGACACACGCTCCCTCAACATAACCAGGGCAGAGAAACCAGACACACGCTCCCTCAACATAACCAGGGCAGAGAAACCAGACACACGCTCCCCCAACATAACCAGGGTAGAGAAACCAGACACACGCTCCCCCAACATAACCAGGGCAGAGAAACCAGACACGCGCTCCCTCAACATTATCAGGACAGAGAAACCAGACACATGCTCATTGCTCACATGATGCACTGCAAACAAAAGATAACGAATTTTTTTTTTACACATCTCGTAAATGATAGTTATGAAATAACCCAAAAGTGTGGCAGGTTGTGAACTCTGCAAACAACGTTTCACGATTCACGAACAACGAGAAGGAGAACGGTAAATGACTGTAATTAATACATGCATTAACAGACATATATACATACAAATGACGGGGATTTAATGGTACATTTACTACTGGTGACACGTAATAGGGAATTAATCAACAACAACAAATCAAAGGGAAAACAATTCACACAATGAATGCGCAAGAATTGGCGGGAGAGAGACGGGCCCTTCCGGAGAGAGAGACGGGCCCTTCCGGAGAGAGAGACGGGCCCTTCCGGAGACTGGCCCTTCCGGAGACTGGCCCTTCCGGAGACTGGCCCTTCCGGAGACTGGCCCTTCCGGAGACTGGCCCTTCCGGAGACTGGCCCTTCCGGAGACTGGCCCTTCCGGAGACTGGCCCTTCCGGAGACTGGCCCTTCCGGAGACTGGCCCTTCCGGAGAGAGAGACTGGCCCTTCCGGAGAGAGAGACTGGCCCTTCCGGAGAGAGAGACTGGCCCTTCCGGAGAGAGAGACTGGCCCTTCCGGAGAGAGAGACTGGCCCTTCCGGAGAGAGAGACTGGCCCTTCCGGAGAGAGAGACTGGCCCTTCCGGAGAGAGAGACTGGCCCTTCTGGAGAGAGAGACTGGCCCTTCTGGAGAGAGAGACTGGCCCTTCTGGAGAGAGAGACTGGCCCTTCTGGAGAGAGAGACTGGCCCTTCTGGAGAGAGAGACTGGCCCTTCTGGAGAGAGAGACTGGCCCTTCTGGAGAGAGAGACTGGCCCTTCTGGAGAGAGAGACTGGCCTATATCTTCACCCCTCCCCCTCTTCTTGTCTCAACATTTTGTAAATGATACTCAAGATGCTTTTCACTGACAGCCACAACTCAATAATCAGCTAGTCTCTCTGTAGACACTCACAGGGCCCTACACTCTTACGCACACTACAACACACACACACTCCATCTTCTCACTCACACATAATAAGCACATACATTTATACTGACACTCTATACACACACACACACACACACACACACACACACACACACACACACACACACACACACACACACACACACACACACACACACACACACACACACACGCCTCACCAGGACAGTGAACTTTCCGCTGAGCAGTTCAGAGCGAAGAGGTTCCTCCTCTGGGTTGATGTTGAAGATTCCTTCCTTAATCCTCGTGTTCTGATTGGATCAATCACAGACATACAGGTCAAGGGTCAACCATTAGCACATTCTGGCATAGGTTGGAATTTACAGTGTATCTCCGGGACTAATAAACACAAAAATGCTCTCTCTCTCACACACACACACACACACACACACACACACACACACACACACACACACACACACACACACACACACACACACACACACACACACACACACACACACACACACAGCAGTAGCGTCTGGTCCCTCTCGGTACCTTGTATGCCTGGAAGAGGTTTATTGCTCTGGAGACATCAAACTTGCGTGCCATGAGGAACTTGACGGCGGTTGGCTGAGAGACCAGGGCTGCACTGTGGGGATGCTCCCTGCTACGCACCTCACTCAGAAACTCCTCTACCGCCTGGGGATAGACGGAGGGGACGGGACGGGACGGGGGGGGGGGGGTGGTGGGGACGGTGGGGAGGGATGGTGGGGACGGACGGAGGGAGGGGGGGAGGGATGTTGTTGAAGAGGGTTTGGGGGGGTTAGAGGGGATGGTGGGGAGGGATGTTGTTGAGGAGGGTTTGGGGGGGTTAAAGGGGATGGTGGGGGAGGGTTTGGGATGTTAGGGGGGAGGGTTTGGGGGGTTAGAGGGGATTTTGTGGAGGAGGGTTTGGGGGGGTTAGAGGGGATGTTATGGAGGAGGGTTTGGGGGGGTTAGAGGGGATGGTGGGGGAGGGATGTTAGGGGGGAGGGTTGGGGGGGTTAGAGGGGATGGTGGGGGAGGGATGTTGTGGAGGAGGGTTTGGGGGGGTTAGAGGGGATGGTGGAGGAGGAATGTTGGGGAGGAGGGTTTGGGGGGGTTAGAGGGGATGGTGGGGAGGGATGTTAGGGGGGAGGGTTGGGGGGGTTAGAGGGGATGGTGGAGGAGGGATGTTAGGGGGGAGGGTTGGGGGGGAACAAGGGGAGAGGAAGGGAGGTTACAGGGATGAGACGAGACCAGACAAGAGGGGGAAATATTGGGGAGAGAGATTGAGGGTGGGGTTGAGGTTGGAGAGAGAGAGGACAGAAGGGACAAGTGGTGGTGGGGTTGGAGAGGGAGAGGACAGAAGGGACAAGTGGTGGTGGGGTTGGAGAGAGAGAGGACAGAAGGGACAAGTGGTGGTGGGGTTGGAGAGAGAGAGGACAGAAGGGACAAGTGGTGGTGGGGTTGGAGAGGGAGAGAGAAAGAGAGGACAGAAGGGACAAGTGGTGGTGGGATTGGAGAGAGAGAGGACAGAAGGGACAAGTGGTGGTGGGGTTGGAGAGGGAGAAGACAGAAGGGACAAGTGGTGGTGGGGTTGGAGAGAGAGAGGGAGTGAGAGAGAGGACAAAATGGACAAGTGGTGGTGGGGTTGGAGAGAGAGAGGACAGAAGGGACAAGTGGTGGTGGGGTTGGAGAGGGAGAGGACAGAAGGGACAAGTGGTGGTGGGGTTGGAGAGAGAGAGGGAGTGAGAGAGAGGACAGAAGGGACAAGTGGTGGTGGGGTTGGAGAGGGAGAGGACAGAAGGGACAAGTGGTGGTGGGGTTGGAGAGGGAGAGGACAGAAGGGACAAGTGGTGGAGGGGTTGGAGAGAGAGAGGACAGAAGGGACAAGTGGTGGTGGGGTTGGAGAGGGAGAGGACAGAAGGGACAAGTGGTGGTGGGGTTGGAGAGGGAGAGGACAGAAGGGACAAGTGGGGGTGGGGTTGGAGAGAGAGGACAGAAGGGACAAGTGGTGGTGGGGTTGGAGAGGGAGAGAGAAAGAGAGGACAAGTGAGGGCGGGGTTGAAGAGGGAGAGAGAAAGAGAGGACAAGTGAGGGCGGGGTTGAAGAGAGAGAGAGAGAGAGAGAGGACAAGTGATGGTGGGGTTGGTGATAGAGGACAGAGAAGGGACAAGTGAGGGTGGGGTTAGATAGAGAGGACAGAGAAGGGACAAGTGAGGGTGGGGTTGGAGAGGGAGAGAGAACAAGTGAGGGTGGGTTGGAGAGGGAGAGAGAGAACAAGTGAGGGTGGGTTGGAGAGGGAGAGAGAGAACAAGTGAGGGTGGGTTGGAGAGGAAGAGAGAGGACAAGTGAGGGTGGGTTGGAGAGGAAGAGAGAGGACAAGTGAGGGTGGGTTGGAGAGGGAGAGAGAGAACAAGTGAGGGTGGGTTGGAGAGGAAGAGAGGACAAGTGAGGGTGGGTTGGAGAGGAAGAGAGAGAACAAGTGAGGGTGGGGTTGGTGATAGAGGACAGAGAAGGGACAAGTGAGGGTGGGGTTGGAGAGGGAGAGAACAAGTGAGGGTGGGTTGGAGAGGGAGAGAGAGAACAAGTGAGGGTGGGTTGGAGAGGGAGAGAGAGAACAAGTGAGGGTGGGTTGGAGAGGAAGAGAGAGGACAAGTGAGGGTGGGTTGGAGAGGAAGAGAGAGAACAAGTGAGGGTGGGTTGGAGAGGGAGAGAGAGAACAAGTGAGGGTGGGTTGGAGAGGGAGAGAGAGAACAAGTGAGGGTGGGTTGGAGAGGGAGAGAGAGGACAAGTGAGGGTGGGTTGGAGAGGGAGAGAGAGAACAAGTGAGGGTGGGTTGGAGAGGAAGAGAGAGAACAAGTGAGGGTGGGTTAGAGAGGGAGAGAGAGAACAAGTGAGGGTGGGTTGGAGAGGGAGAGAGAGAACAAGTGAGGGTGGGTTGGAGAGGGAGAGAGAGAACAAGTGAGGGTGGGTTGGAGAGGGAGAGAACAAGTGAGGGTGGGTTGGAGAGGGAGAGAGAGAACAAGTGAGGGTGGGTTGGAGAGGAAGAGAGAGGACAAGTGAGGGTGGGTTGGAGAGGGAGAGAGAGAACAAGTGAGGGTGGGTTGGAGAGGGAGAGAGAGAACAAGTGAGGGTGGGGTAGTTATAAGAAGGGGAGAGGAGAGCTCAAAGAGTTGTTGACACTTGTGTCTCATGGTTGAATCCCTGTGTGGTGTGTTGTGCTGGTGTATTCAATGTAACCAACATCCCCAGGAAGTAGCAACCAAGACCAGTCACCTATTGGCTAAATCAACAGCAACTCAATCTCTGATTGGTTGATAGAAAGACAGTCGGACAGATAAACACACGGCCAACATCACGTGATTGACAGATATACACACTAGAGGTCGACCGATTAATCGGCATGGACGATTTACTAGAGCCGATTTCAAGTTTTTCATAACAATCGGTAATCTGCATTTTTGGACGCCGATTATGGTCGATCACATTGCAATCCACGAGGAAACTGCGTGGCAGGCTGACCACCTGTTACGCGAGTGCAGCAAGGAGCCAAGGCAAGTTGCTAGCTAGCATTAAACTTATCTTATAAAAAACAATCAATCTTCACATAATCACTTGTTAATATCACATGGTTGGTGATATTACTAGGTTAACTAGCTTGTCCTGCGTTGCATATAATCAATGTGGTGCCTGTTAATTTATCATCGAATCACAGCCTACTTCGCCAAACGGGTGATGATTTAATAAAAGCACAATCGTTGCACAAATGTACCTAACCATAAACATCAATGCATTTATTAAAATTTATACACAGAAGTATATATTTTTTTTAAACCTGCATATTTAGTTAAAAGAAATTCATGTTAGCAGGTAATATTTACTAGGGAAATTGTGTCACTTCTCTTGCGTTCGCTGCAGGGTATATGCAACAGTTTGGGCCACCTGGCTATTTGCAAACTAATTTCGCAGGAACTTACATAATTATGACAAAACATTGAATGTTGTGCAATTGTAACAGTATAGCTTCCGTCCCTCTCCTCGCTCTGCACACACCAACCACAGTCACTCACGAAGCATCGTTACCCATCACGCCACAAAAAGCCGTGGCCCTTGCAGAGCAAGGGGAACAACTACTTCTAGGTCTCAGAGCGAGTGACGTCACCGATTGAAACACTATTAGCGCGCACCACCGCTAACTAGCTAGCCATTTCACATCGCCCACACAATGTAAGAGCAATATTTAGACTTAGGGTTGCCACACGTTCGATAAAATACGGAACGGTTCCGTATTTCACTGAAAGAATAAACATTTTTTTTCTATAAATGATAGTTTCCGGATTTGACCATATTAATGACCAAAGGTTTGTATTTCTGTGTTTATTATATTATAATTAAGTCTATGATTTGATATTTGATATAGCAGTCTGACTGAGCGGTGGTAGGCAGCAGCAGGCTCGTAGGCATTCATTCAAACTTTACTGTGTTTGCCAGCAGCTCTTAGCAATGCTTGAAGCACAGCGCTGTTCATGACTTCAAGCCTATCAACTCCTGAGATTAGGCTGGCAATGCTAAAGTGCCTACTAGAACATCCAATAGTCATGAAATACAAATGGTATAGAGAGAAATAGTCCTATAATACAACCTAAAACTTCTTAACTGGGAATATTGAAGACCCATGTTAAAAAGAACCACCAGCTTTCATATGTTCTCATGTTCTGAGCAAGGAACTTAAAAACGTTAGCTTTTTTTACATGGCACATATTGCACTTTTACTTTCTTCTCCAACACTGTGTTTTTGCATTATTTAAACCAAATTGAACATGTTTCATTATTTATTTGAGACTAAATAGATGTTATTTCTGTTTTATATTAAGTTCAAATAAGTGTTCATTCAGTATTGTTGTAATTGTCATTATTACATATATATATAACATATATATTTTAAAAATCGGCCGATTATATTGGCTTTTTTAGGTCCTCCAATAATCGGTATCGGAAAATCACAAGATCGGTCGACCTCTAATACACACAGCCCTACGTCATGTGCTTGAACTGGGTGGACCTTTAAGCTTCCAATTATATCCAGTGACGTAGGGGATATGCAACGACAACATCCGTTCGACACTTGACAACGGATTGTACCAACTACTTCAACAACCAATTTTGGCAAATGAGTACATAGAAACGTCCCTGAAAAAACTTAACCTCAAATTGTTAACTCCCGTTACAAATGCACGTTAAGTAGTAACATGATTGATATAGCACATAATGCGTGCTACTCGCTAGCTAGAGTAGCTGCATTAGTCAAATAACTAACGTTAGCTCTAGCTCAGAGATTAGAGGACCGAGAAAGTCGTAGCTACTAGCTAGGGCCCTAAGCTACTCGTCTACTGTTGCCAATGTAGTTTAACTAAATACATTTAACTAGTTAAATAAACAGATGAGCTATGGCAGTGTGGTCTAGCATCAGCTATTTTATATCTGATAGCGGCTCTTTCGTCATCGATGATGGGGGTTGTTAACTTGCAGTCTAGCCAGCCAGTTGAATGACGAAAAGTTAACTGTTACTAGGAATTTGGGAGCAAATTCTGTGAACCGACTGGCGTAAAATTGATAGCTAACATGCGTGGTATGACTGAGACCAAACAGTACTCAAAACAAACATGTCACTAGACGTATAACGCAACCTTGTATTGACTTCTGAAAGGAAGTCGTATTTTGCTCAAATTAATCAGCAATGTTCTCTTACTATAGTTACCTAACTAGGAAACTACATGTGGTAAGCCAAAGAGGATGTGGGTAAACTCTGGCTAACGTTTAGCTGTCGCTAGGTAGCCATCTGCGTTCAATATGACTGACGACGTTAAGTCTCAATTGGGGGAAAAATACGAACGTTAGCGAGTTGATTTTCAGTTCTTCAAAATAATATGGTTAACAAATATGAAATCTAACCAGTGAGATGTAACTTCGCTTAAATATTTGCAAAACAAAATGCTAGTCAGCCAACTAAACGTGAGGCGTCAACTGGGAGTTGCATCCAGACGAGCGTGCTAAGCAGCTAACTAATAGTAGCATGCTAGCGGCTGTCATAATATTTGTAACGGGCCACGGATATTTACGAGACAGTATCCTCACCAAGGAGAACACTGACCTACAACCTAACCAGACATTGGGTTTATTATGCAAATAATAGATAACACAAATGTTATAAATCCACGTTTTTGGACGAAATCGAGAGAACCATGGTAAACCAAACCCTTACCAGTTCCTCCTGACTTGTCAAGGCTTCCGCCATCTTGAAGCCTCGGCAACGTCGTTTCTACGTGCTCGTTCACGACGCAGAAGACCGAGTGCGCGGGGGGTTGTCACTAGTTACCAGAGACACAAAGTCAAAATACGTTACTAATATCGCAACAAAATGTATGAAAACAAAAAATTTGCTTTTAGGTCATAATTTAAGGTTAGGGTTAGGCAGAAGGCTAGCAGTGTGGTTAATGTTAGATTTAAAGTCAGAATTTAAGAAGATACATTTTAAACATAGGCGTGGTTTAGCATAATTATGATTTTGTGGAGGGGGGGGACGTCCAAAGGAGCCCGAATAACAAGGACCACGGGAGAAGACTACGGGTCGCCAAAGGGCTCAGTCTGCAAAAAGTCAAACGTTAGTGTGCACTTCTAATGTAGATGATGATTTAATAAATTCTGCACCATTCTTTATTAAAATGTTAGGTGACACAACACATGGTGGAAAAGCTATACAAGGTTTGGTTTAATGACTGACAATGAATGTATATCCATGTTTGTGATGTTATTTTCCATACGTGAATCTCTCTGTCATGAAAAACAAAATGTCAGGCAACAGTTCAGTCACAAAACATCCTGAAAACGATTTTTATTGGACCATCTCTTGAGTTGTCTGTCACAACAAATTACATCATATCATGTTTATTTATTTTAATATTATGCTTCTGACATTCATTATCAAGGAAATCCTGATAGATATTTCCTGAGCAAGACAGTTGGCGATGGAGTGTCTCAGCGGCACCCTAATCCCTACACAGTAGTGCAGTATATAGGCAGTAGGGTGTAATTTGGGACACAAACCCACATCAGAGGGTTTAGTAGAGATACATGTAAATACAAGGTAGGGAAGAGCAAGGACAGATCAGTCTCATTTGGGACACAGGCCACATCAGAGGGTTTAGTAGAGATACATGTAAATACAAGGTAGGGAACAGCAGGGACAGATCAGTCTCATTTGGGACACAGTCCCCCGTCAGAGGGTTTAGTAGAGATACATGTAAATACAAGGTAGGGAACAGCAGGGACAGATCAGTCTCATTTGGGACACAGGCCACATCAGAGGGTTTAGTACAGAGATACATGTAAATACAAGGTAGGGAACAGCAGGGACAGATCAGTCTCATTTGGGACACAGTCCCCCGTCAGAGGGTTTAGTAGAGATACATGTAAATACAAGGTAGGGAACAGCAGGGACAGATCAGTCTCATTTGGGACACAGTCCCCCGTCAGAGGGTTTAGTAGAGAGATACATGTAAATACAAGGTAGGGAACAGCAGGGACAGATCAGTCTCATTTGGGACACAAACCCACATCAGAGGGTTTAGTAGAAATACATGTAAATACAAGGTAGGGAAGAGCAAGGACAGATCAGTCTCATTTGGGACACAGACCACATCAGAGGGTTTAGTAGAGATACATGTAAATACAAGGTAGGGAACAGCAGGGACAGATCAGTCTCATTTGGGACACAGTCCCCCGTCAGAGGGTTTAGTAGAGAGATACATGTAAATACAAGGTAGGGAACAGCAAGGACAGATCAGTCTCATTTGGGACACAGTCCACATCAGAGGGTTTAGTACAGAGATACATGTAAATACAAGGTAGGGAACAGCAGGGACAGATCAGTCTCATTTGGGACACAGGCCACATCAGAGGGTTTAGTAGAGATACATGTAAATACAAGGTAGGGAACAGCAGGGACAGATCAGTCTCATTTGGGACTGAGTTCCTCTCTGACATCACTTCTTCTGGATGCAAACTACAAGCTCAGGGTCCGAAATGGCACCCTATTCCCTATATAGGGCACTACTTTAGACCAGAGCCCTATTCCCTATATAGTGCACTACTTTAGACCAGAGCCCTATTGCCTATATAGGGCACTACTTTAGACCAGAGCCCTATTCCCTATATAGGGCACTACTTTAGACCAGAGCCCTATTCCCTATATAGGGCACTACTTTAGACCAGAGCCCTATTCCCTATATAGGGCACTACTTTAGACCAGAGCCCTATTCCCTATATAGGGCACTACTTTAGACCAGAGCCCTATTCCCTATATAGGGCACTACTTTAGACCAGAGCCCTATTCCCTATAAAGTGCACTGCTTTTGACCAGAGTCCATAGGGTAGTATGAACACTATATGTAACCTCTTTATTTAACTAGGCAAGGCATCTTCAACAACAGACAGACCTGTTTATATAGTGAATTGCTGACATGGCTTCTAACTGAGGAGAGCATATAGGGGGCGTCCCAATAATATCTCCTTTCTTATGAAGGGTGCACTCGTTCACTACTTCTCTCAAAACCAAAAGCCTTGGATTGGTGGAGTCATGAGTTAGTAGGAATCATCATATTCATTATACCAGTCATTTCCTTTTAAAACCTGTGAAGGGAAGTGAACAAAGTGCACACTCTGGGAGGAAGGAGAGATGATTGGGACACACCTATGTCGCTATCAATCATCCAAAATCCCCATGAGCCAATAGGAACGTTTAGGTGACGATTGTGATCCCGCCTTTTAAGATCAAGAGTTCCTCCCCTCTACCTCTCTCTCTCCATCCCGCAAATGAAAACCATGGGAAGTGTGTATGTTCGGGTGTGTAAACACTGTTGTTTTTATTATCATCATCATCATCATCATCATCATCATCATCATCATCATCATCATCGTCGTGACAAACACAACAGGGTTGTTAGTTAAGGCATGTGCATAGCAGTCTGAGCTGTGTTTTAAACCAGAGTAGAAAACACCAGTCTGAGCTGTGCTTTAAACCAGAGTAGAAAACACCAGTCTGAGCTGTGCTTTAAACCAGAGTAGAAAACACCAGTCAGAGCTGTGCTTTAAACCAGAGTAGAAAACACCAGTCAGAGCTGTGCTTTAAACCAGAGTAGAAAACACCAGTCTGAGCTGTGCTTTAAACTAGAGTAGAAAACACCAGTCTGAGCTGTGCTTTAAACCAGAGTAGAAAACACCAGTCTGAGCTGTGCTTTAAACCAGAGTAGAAAACACCAGTCAGAGCTGTGCTTTAAACCAGAGTAGAAAACACCAGTCTGAGCTGTGCTTTAAACCAGAGTAGAAAACACCAGTCAGAGCTGTGCTTTAAACCAGAGTAGAAAACACCAGTCAGAGCTGTGCTTTAAACCAGAGTAGAAAACACCAGTCAGAGCTGTGCTTTAAACCAGAGTAGAAAACACCAGTCAGAGCTGTGCTTTAAACCAGAGTAGAAAACACCAGTCTGAGCTGTGCTTTAAACCAGAGTGGAAAACACCAGTCTGAGCTGTGCTTTAAACCAGAGTGGAAAACACCAGTCTGAGCTGTGCTTTAAACCAGAGTAGAAAACACCAGTCAGAGCTGTGCTTTAAACCAGAGTAGAAAACACCAGTCAGAGCTGTGCTTTAAACCAGAGTAGAAAACACCAGTCTGAGCTGTGCTTTAAACCAGAGTGGAAAACACCAGTCTGAGCTGTGCTTTAAACCAGAGTAGAAAACACCAGTCAGAGCTGTGCTTTAAACCAGAGTGGAAAACACCAGTCAGAGCTGTGCTTTAAACCAGAGTGGAAAACACCAGTCAGAGCTGTGCTTTAAACCAGAGTAGAAAACACCAGTCAGAGCTGTGCTTTAAACCAGAGTAGAAAACACCAGTCTGAGCTGTGCTTTAAACCAGAGTGGAAAACACCAGTCTGAGCTGTGCTTTAAACCAGAGTGGAAAACACCAGTCTGAGCTGTGCTTTAAACCAGAGTAGAAAACACCAGTCAGAGCTGTGCTTTAAACCAGAGTAGAAAACACCAGTCAGAGCTGTGCTTTAAACCAGAGTAGAAAACCAGTCTGAGCTGTGTTTTAAACCAGAGTAGAAAACACCAGTCAGAGCTGTGCTTTAAACCAGAGTAGAAAACACCAGTCTGAGCTGTGCTTTAAACCAGAGTGGAAAACACCAGTCTGAGCTGTGCTTTAAACCAGAGTAGAAAACCAGTCTGAGCTGTGTTTTAAACCAGAGTAAAAAACACCAGTCTGAGCTGTGTTTTAAACCAGAGTGGAAAACACCAGTCAGAGCTGTGCTTTAAACCAGAGTAGAAAACACCAGTCAGAGCTGTGCTTTAAACCAGAGTAGAAAACACCAGTCTGAGCTGTGCTTTAAACCAGAGTGGAAAACACCAGTCTGAGCTGTGTTTTAAACCAGAGTAGAAAACACCAGTCTGAGCTGTGCTTTAAACCAGAGTAGAAAACACCAGTCAGAGCTGTGCTTTAAACCAGAGTAGAAAACACCAGTCAGAGCTGTGCTTTAAACCAGAGTAGAAAACACCAGTCAGAGCTGTGCTTTAAACCAGAGTAGAAAACACCAGTCTGAGCTGTGCTTTAAACCAGAGTGGAAAACACCAGTCTGAGCTGTGTTTTAAACCAGAGTAGAAAACACCAGTCTGAGCTGTGCTTTAAACCAGAGTAGAAAACACCAGTCAGAGCTGTGCTTTAAACCAGAGTAGAAAACACCAGTCTGAGCTGTGCTTTAAACCAGAGTAGAAAACACCAGTCTGAGCTGTGCTTTAAACCAGAGTAGAAAACACCAGTCTGAGCTGTGCTTTAAACCAGAGTAGAAAACACCAGTCTGAGCTGTGCTTTAAACCAGAGTAGAAAACACCAGTCTGAGCTGTGCTTTAAACCAGAGTAGAAAACACAGAGGGACTACTATGTACACAGTCAAGTGCTACCCTCTTCTCATAGAGGTAGAAAGAGAACTCATTAAACCAGGTTATATCCATCTAGAGCCCTCTTTCTACCTCTATGCTCTTTCTCTAATAATGGTCCATGGGGCCAGCCCTGTTCTAGAATCCCCCCATTCTAGAATCACCATCTGTTCTAGAATCACCATCTGTTCTAGAATCAACATCTGTTCTAGAATCAACATATATTCTAGAATCAACATATATTCTAGAATCAACATATATTCTAGAATCCACCCCTGTTCTAGAATCCACCCCTGTTCTAGAATCCACCCCTGTTCTAGAATCCACCCCTGTTCTAGAATCCACCCCTGTTCAAGAAGCACCACTGTTGTCAACTGGGGTTTTGCAGGTACAGGGGGTTAGTTTGAGGGGACTGAGGGGTGGTTATATTTGGTTAGTTTGAGGGGTGTCAGGGATGTTATGGTCCGGGCGTGTCAGGCGGTGTGAGCGTCTCCGTCGGGGCTGAAGTAGTACCTAATGGGGGGTCCAGGTAGGTCTTCATCACCATCTGACTCTGGAGCGAAGGACACGGTCAGGTCAACATAGCGACGGTCTACAGACGGCTTGATCAACTTCTGCATCCTGGGAGAGGAGGGGAGGGATAGAGGGAGGAAAGGGAGGGATAAAGGGAGGAAAGGGGGGGATAGAGGAAGGAAAGAGGGAGGGATAAAGGGAGGAAAGGGGGGGATAGAGGAAGGAAAGGGGGAGAGAGGGAGTGAGAGGGAGGAAAGGGAGGGATAGAGGGAGGAAAGGGAGGGAGAGGGAGGAAAGGGAGGGATAGAGGGAGGAAAGGGGGAGAGAGGGAGGGATAGAGGGAGGAAAGGGAGGGATAGAGGGAGGAAAGGGGGGAGAGGGAGGAAAGGGAGGGATAGAGGGAGGAAAGGGGGAGAGAGGGAGTGAGAGGGAGGAAAGGGAGGGATAGAGGGAGGAAAGGGAGGGAGAGGGAGGAAAGGGGGAGAGAGGGAGGGATAGAGGGAGGAAAGGGAGGGATAGAGGGAGGAAAGGGGGAGAGAGGGAGGGATAGAGGGAGGAAAGGGAGGGATAGAGGAAGGAAAGGGGGAGAGAGGGAGTGAGAGGGAGGAAAGGGAGGGATAGAGGGAGGAAAGGGAGGGAGAGGGAGGAAAGGGAGGGATAGAGGGAGGAAAGGGGGAGAGAGGGAGGGATAGAGGGAGGAGAGGGAGGGATAGAGGGAGGAAAGGGAGGGATAGAGGGAGGAAAGGGGGGAGAGGGAGGAAAGGGAGGGATAGAGGGAGGAAAGGGAGGGAGAGGGAGGAAAGGGAGGGATAGAGGGAGGAAAGGGGGAGAGAGGGAGGGATAGAGGGAGGAAAGGGAGGGATAGAGGGAGGAAAGGGAGGGATAGAGGGAGGAAAGGGGGAGAGAGGGAGGGATAGAGGGAGGAAAGGGAGGGATAGAGGGAGGAAAGGGGGAGAGAGGGAGTGAGAGGGAGGAAAGGGAGGGATAGAGGGAGGAAAGGGAGGGAGAGGGAGGAAAGGGAGGGATAGAGGGAGGAAAGGGGGAGAGAGGGAGTGAGAGGGAGGAAAGGGAGGGATAGAGGAAGGAAAGGGGGAGAGAGGGAGTGATAGAGGGAGGAAAGGGAGGGATAGAGGGAGGAAAGGGAGGGATAGAGGGAGGAAAGGGGGGAGAGGGAGGAAAGGGGGGAGAGGGAGGAAAGGGGGGGAGAGGGAGGGATAGAGGGAGGAAAGGGAGGGAGAGGGAGGAAAGGGAGGGAGAGGGAGGAAAGGGAGGGATAGAGGGAGGAAAGGGGGAGAGAGGGAGGGATAGAGGGAGGAAAGGGAGGGATAGAGGGAGGAAAGGGAGGGATAGAGGGAGGAAAGGGGGGAGAGGGAGGAAAGGGGGGAGAGGGAGGAAAGGGGGGGAGAGGGAGGGATATGTGGAGGAGAAGGAATACGGGAGGAGAATGAGAGACTAAGATTCAGTGATTCAGGAGGACACAGTGTGTGTGTGTGTGTGTGTGTGTGTGTGTGTGTGTGTGTGTGTAGTGCTTACGTTAGTTTCAGTCTCTTGTTGTGTCCTGGCATCACAGGAACATAGAGCATCTTCACACCATGGACCACCATGGTAGGCTCTATCCCATAATGCACCTGTAATACAACACAGTCAACACCATGGTAGGCTCTATCCCATAATGCACCTGTAATACAACACGGTCAACACCATGGTAGGCTCTATCCCATAATGCACCTGTAATACAACACAGTCAACACCATGGTAGGCTCTATCCCATACTGCACCTGTAACACAACACAGTCAACACCATGGTAGGCTCTATCCCATAATGCACCTGTAACACAACACAGTCAACACCATGGTAGGCTCTATCCCACAATGCACCTGTAATACAACACAGTCAACACCATGGTAGGCTCTATCCCATAATGCACCTGTAATACAACACAGTCAACACCATGGTAGACTCTATCCCATAATGCACCTGTAATGCAACACAGTCAACACCATGGTAGGCTCTATCCCATAATGCACCTGTAATACAACACAGTCAACACCATGGTAGGCTCTATCCCATAATGCACCTGTAATACAACACAGTCAACACCATGGTAGGCTCTATCCCATAATGCACCTGTAATACAACACAGTCAACACCAAGGTAGGCTCTATCCCATAATGCACCTGTAATACAACACAGTCAACACCATGGTAGGCTCTATCCCATAATGCACCTGTAATACAACACAGTCAACACCATGGTAGGCTCTATCCCATAATGCACCTGTAATACAACACAGTCAACACCATGGTAGGCTCTATCCCATAATGCACCTGTAATACAACACAGTCAACACCATGGTAGGCTCTATCCCACAATGCACCTGTAATACAACACAGTCAACACCATGGTAGGCTCTATCCCTTAAATCACCTGTAATACAACACAGTCAACACCATGGTAGGCTCTATCCCATAATGCACCTGTAATACAACACAGTCAACACCATGGTAGGCTCTATCCCATAATGCACCTGTAATACAACACAGTCAACACCATGGTAGGCTCTATCCCATAATGCACCTGTAATACAACACAGTCAACACCATGGTAGGCTCTATCCCATAATGCACCTGTAATAAAACACAGCCAACACCATGGTAGGCTATCCCATAATGCACCTGTAATACAACACGGTCAACACCATGGTAGGCTCTATCCCATAATGCACCTGTAATACAACACGGTCAACACCATGGTAGGCTCTATCCCATAATGCACCTGTAATACAACACGGTCAACACCATGGTAGGCTCTATCCCATAATGCACCTGTAATACAACACAGCCAACACCATGGTAGGCTCTATCCCATACTTCTTAATATAGTAATGAATGTGTCTCACCAGCACTGCGTTGATGAAGTCAGAGAGGGAGAAGTGTTGGTGACCCCACACAGTCCAGCGGTCCCAGATAGAGAAAGATATGTCTTCCCTGAGGAGGAGAACACACAGACATGACTCAGTGATAGAGAGAAACAGAGACAGAAAGAGAGACAGAGACAGAGACACAGACACAGACAGAGAGAGAGAGAGAGAGAGAGAGAGAGAGAGAGAGAGAGAGAGAGAGAGAGAGAGAGAGAGAGAGAGAGAGAAGGAGACAGAGAGACAGAGAGAGAGACAGAGACACAGACAGAGACAGAGAGAGACAGAGAGAAGGAGACAGAGAGACAGAGAGAGAGAGAGAGAGAGAAGGAGACAGAGAGAGACAGAGAGAGAGAGAGAGAGAGAGAGAGAGAGAGAGACAGAGACAGAGACAGAGACAGAGACAGAGACAGAGACAGAGAGAGAGAGAGAGAGAGAGAGAGAGAGAGAGAGAGAGAGAGAGAGAGAGAGACAGAGACAGAGACAGAGACAGAGACAGAGACAGAGAGAGAGAGAGAGAGAGAGAGAGAGAGAGACAGAGACAGAGACAGAGACAGAGACAGAGACAGAGACAGAGAGAGAGAGAGAGAGAGAGAGAGAGAGAGAGAGAGAGAGAGAGACAGAGACAGAGACAGAGACAGAGACAGAGACAGAGACAGAGACAGAGGGAGAGGGAGAGGGAGAGGGAGAGGGAGAGGGAGAGGGAGAGAGAGAAAGAAGAGTTGAGACCACACGGCTCAGAAGTCCCAAATAGAGAAAGATATGTATTTTCTGTGTGTCTGTGGACAGGTGTGTGTCTGTGTACAGGTGTGTGTCTGTGTATAGGTGTGTGTGTGTGTGTACAGGTGTGTCTCTCCTACCTGATCTGTGTTCTCTTGACAGGTGCAGCCTCGGTGAGGACCATGACAGGAATGGCCAGGTTGAAGAAACAGTTGTTGAACGACTCAAACCCGTATCCTCCCACCACCTTCACCAGCTCCAACGACACCTGGGGGTGCACAACACAACCACTCTCAAACCCGTATCCCTCCCACCACCTTCACCAGCTCCAACGAAACCTGGGGGTGCACAACACAACCACTCTCAAACCCGTATCCTCCCACCACCTTCCCCAGCTCCAACGACACCTGGGGGTGCACAACACAACCACTCTCAAACCCGTATCCCTCCCACCACCTTCACCAGCTCCAACGACACCTGGGGGACCACAGCACAACCACTCTCAGACGACCTCCCAGACGACCCCCCCAGACGACTACCCAGACGACCTCCCAGACGACCCCCCCGGACGACTCCACAGACGAACCCCCAGACGACCCCCCAGACGAACCCCCAGACAACTCCCAGATGACCCCCCAGACGACCTCCAGACGACCCCCCAGACGACTCCCCAGACGACCCCCCCAGACGACTCCCAGACGACCCCCCCAGACGACCCCCCAGACGACTCCACAGACGACGATTCCCAGACGACTCCCAGACAACCCCCCAGACGACTCCACAGACGACGATTCCCAGACGACTCCCAGACAACCTCCCAGACGACCCCCCCAGACGACTACCCAGACGACCTCCCAGACGACCCCCCCGGACGACTCCACAGACGAACCCCCAGACGACCCCCCAGACGAACCCCCAGACAACTCCCAGATGACCCCCCAGACGACCTCCAGACGACCCCCCAGACGACCCCCCCAGACGACTCCCAGAAGACTCCCCAGACGACCCCCCCAGACGACCCACCAGACAACCCCCCCAGACGACCCCCCAGACGACTCCACAGACGACGATTCCCAGACGACTCCCAGACAACCCCCTGGACGACTCCACAGACGACTCCCCAGACGACTCACTTCAACAGCCAAAACTACACAGCGCTGAATCCATTGGTACGTTCTATTTAGTTCTGTGACTGAATCAGACAAGCAGATTCTGTAAAACCAATTCAAAACCACGAAGAAGAAATCCAAGCTGTTTAAAGAACCTATTAAACTGATAAACATCTGACTCAGTCATTTACTACCATCTAAAACCATTTCCTACCAGTCTGATAAGACAGAGAACTAGAGAGGCCTCCTGTTCATCTGATTCAGTCATTTACTACCATCTAAAACCATTTCCTACCAGTCTGATAAGACAGAGAACTAGAGAGGCCTCCTGTTCATCTGATTCAGTCATTTACTACCATCTAAAACCATTTCCTACCAGTCTGATCAGACAGAGAACTAGAGAGGACTCCTGTTCATCTGACTCAGTCATTTACTACCATCTAAAACCATTTCCTACCAGTCTGATCAGACAGAGAACTAGAGAGGCCTCCTGTTCAGCTGATTCAGTCATTTACTACCATCTAAAACCATTTCCTACCAGTCTGATAAGACAGAGAACTAGAGAGGCCTCCTGTTCAGCTGATTCAGTCATTTACTACCATCTAAAACCATTTCCTACCAGTCTGATAAGACAGAGAACTAGAGAGGCCTCCTGTTCATCTGATTCAGTCATTTACTACCATCTAAAACCATTTCCTACCAGTCTGATCAGACAGAGAACTAGAGAGGACTCCTGTTCATCTGACTCAGTCATTTACTACCATCTAAAACCATTTCCTACCAGTCTGATCAGACAGAGAACTAGAGAGGCCTCCTGTTCAGCTGATTCAGTCATTTACTACCATCTAAAACCATTTCCTACCAGTCTGATAAGACAGAGAACTAGAGAGGACTCCTGTTCATCTGATTCAGTCATTTACTACCATCTAAAATAAATATCTAATTCACATTAGTATTCACACCCGAGTCAATACATGTTAGAATCACCTTTGGCAGCGATTACAGCTGTGAGTCTTTCTGGGTAAGTCTCTAAGAGTCATTACAGCTGTGAGTCTTTCTGGGTAAGTCTCTAAGAGTCATTACAGCTGTGAGTCTTTCTGGGTAAGTCTCTAAGAGTCATTACAGCTGTGAGTTTTTCTGGGTAAGTCTCTAAGAGTCATTACAGCTGTGAGTCTTCCTGGGTAAGTCTCTAAGAGTCATTACAGCTGTGAGTCTTCCTGGGTAAGTCTCTAAGAGTCATTACATCTGTGAGTCTTCTTGGGTAAGTCTCTAAGAGTGATTACAGCTGTGAGTTTTTCTGGGTAAGTCTCTAAGAGTCATTACAGCTGGGAGTCTTCCTGGGTAAGTCTCTAAGAATCATTACAGCTGGGAGTCTTCTTGGGTAAGTCTCTAAGAGTGATTACAGCTGTGAGTTTTTCTGGGTAAGTCTCTAAGAGTCATTACAGCTGGGAGTCTTCTTGGGTAAGTCTCTAAGAGTGATTACAGCTGTGAGTTTTTCTGGGTAAGTCTCTAAGAGTCATTACAGCTGGGAGTCTTCTTGGGTAAGTCTCTAAGAGTGATTACAGCTGTGAGTTTTTCTGGGTAAGTCTCTAAGAGTCGTTACAGCTGGGAGTCTTCTTGGGTAAGTCTCTAAGAGTGATTACAGCTGGTAGTCTCTGGGTAAGTCTCTAAGAGTGATTACAGCTGGTAGTCTCTGGGTAAGTCTCTAAGAGTCATTGCAGCTGTGAGTTTTTCTGGGTAAGTCTCTAAGAGCTTTCCACACCTGGATTGTACAATATTTTCACATTATTCTTCTCATAATTCTTCAAGCTCTGTCAAGTTGGTTGTTGATCATGGCTAGACAACCATTTTCAGGTCTTTCCATAGATTTTCAAGACGATTTAAGTCAAATCTGTAACTTGGCCACTCAGGAACATTCACTGTCATCTTGGTAAGCAACTCCAGTGTATATTTGGCCTTGTGTTTTAGGTTATTGTCCTGCTGAAAGGTGAATTCCTCTCCCAGTGTCTGGTGGAAAGCAGACTGAACCAGGTTTTCCTCCAGGATTTTACCTGCATAGCTCTATTCTGTTTCTTTTTATCCTAAAAAAAATTCCCTTGTCTTTGCCGATGACAAGCATTCCCAACACATGATGCAGCCACAACTTAGACCGCCCAGTAATCTCCTCTGATGTCATGAGGTGTGTTCTAGATAGCAACTTAGACCACAACTAGACCACCCTAGACCACAACTAGACCACAACTAGACCACCCTAGACCACAACTAGACCACAACTAGACCACCCTAGACCACAACTAGACCACAACTAGACCACCCTAGACCACAACTAGACCACAACTAGACCACAACTAGACCACAACTAGACCACAACTAGACCACCCTAGACCACAACTAGACCACAACTAGACCACCCTAGACCACAACTAGACCACCCTAGACCACCCTAGACCACAACTAGACCACAACTAGACCACAACTAGACCACCCTAGACCACAACTAGACCACAACTAGACCACAACTAGACCACCCTAGACCCCCCTAGACCACAACTAGACCACAACTAGACCACAACTAGACCACAACTAGACCACAACTAGACCCCCCTAGACCACAACTAGACCACCCTAGACCACAACTAGACCACAACTAGACCACAACTAGACCACAACTAGACCACAACTAGACCACAACTAGACCACCCTAGACCACAACTAGACCACCCTAGACCACAACTAGACCACCCTAGACCACAACTAGACCACCCTAGACCACAACTAGACCACAACTAGACCACCCTAGACCACCCTAGACCACAACTAGTCCCCCCTAGACCACAACTAGACCACCCCTAGACCACAACTAGACCACCCAAGACCACAACTAGACCACCCTAGACCACAACTAGACCCCCCTAGACCCCCCTAGACCACAACTAGACCACAACTAGACCACCCTAGACCACAACTAGACCCCCCTAGACCCCCCTAGACCACAACTAGACCACCCAAGACCACAACTAGACCACCCTAGACCACAACTAGACCCCCCTAGACCCCCCTAGACCACAACTAGACCACCCTAGACCACAACTAGACCACAACTAAACCACCCTAGACCACAACTAGACCCACCCTAGACCCCCCTAGACCACAACTAGACCTCAACTAGACGGCAACTAGACGGCAACTAGACCACCCTAGACCACCCTAGACCACCCTAGACCACAACTAGTCCCCCCTAGACCACAACTAGACCACAACTAGACCACAACTAGACCACCCTAGACCACCCTAGACCACAACTAGTCCCCCCTAGACCACAACTAGACCACCCCTAGACCACAACTAGACCACCCAAGACCACAACTAGACCACCCTAGACCACAACTAGACCCCCCTAGACCCCCCTAGACCACAACTAGACCACAACTAGACCACCCTAGACCACAACTAGACCACAACTAGACCACCCTAGACCACAACTAGACCACCCTAGACCACAACTAGACCCCCCTAGACCACAACTAGACCACCCTAGACCACAACTAGACCACAACTAGACCACCCTAGACCACCCTAGACCACCCTAGACCACAACTAGTCCCCCCTAGACCACAACTAGACCACCCCTAGACCACAACTAGACCACCCAAGACCACAACTAGACCACCCTAGACCACCCTAGACCACAACTAGACCACCCTAGACCACAACTAGACCCCCCTAGACCACAACTAGACCCCCCTAGACCCCCCTAGACCACAACTAGACCACCCAAGACCACAACTAGACCACCCTAGACCACAACTAGACCCCCCTAGACCCCCCTAGACCACAACTAGACCACCCTAGACCACAACTAGACCACAACTAGACCACCCTAGACCACAACTAGACCACAACTAGACCACAACTAGACCACAACTAGACCACAACTAGACCACAACTAGACCCACCCTAGACCACAACTAGACCACCCTAGACCACAACTAGACCACCCTAGACCACAACTAGACCACAACTAGACCACAACTAGACCACCCTAGACCACAACTAGACCCCCCTAGACCCCCCTAGACCACAACTAGACCCACCCTAGACCCCCCTAGACCACAACTAGACCCCCTAGACCACAACTAGACCACAACTAGACCACAACTAGACCACCCTAGACCACAACTAGACCACCCTAGACCACAACTAGACCACAACTAGACCACCCTAGACCACAACTAGACCACAACTAGACCACCCTAGACCACAACTAGACCCACCCTAGACCCACCTAGACCACAACTAGACCACCCTAGACCACAACTAGACCACAACTAGACCACAACTAGACCACAACTAGACCACCCTAGACCACAACTAGACCACCCTAGACCACAACTAGACCACAACTAGACCACCCTAGACCACCCTAGACCACCCTAGACCACAACTAGACCACAACTAGACCACCCTAGACCACCCTAGACCACCCTAGACCCCCCTAGACCACAACTAGACCACAACTAGACCACAACTAGACCACCCTAGACCACAACTAGACCACCCTAGACCCCCCTAGACCACAACTAGACCACAACTAGACCACAACTAGACCACAACTAGACCACCCTAGACCACCCTAGACCACAACTAGACCACCCTAGACCACAACTAGACCCCCCTAGACCACAACTAGACCACAACTAGACGGCAACTAGACCACAACTAGACCACAACTAGACCACCCTAGACCACAACTAGACCCCCCTAGACCACAACTAGACCACCCTAGACCACCCTAGACCACAACTAGACCACAACTAGACCACAACTAGACCACCCTAGACCACAACTAGACCACAACTAGACCACCCTAGACCACCCTAGACCACAACTAGACCACCCTAGACCACCCTAGACCACAACTAGACCACCCTAGACCACCCTAGACCACAACTAGACCACAACTAGACCACCCTAGACCACCCTAGACCACAACTAGACCACAACTAGACCACCCTAGACCACAACTAGACCACCCTAGACCACCCTAGACCACAACTAGACCACCCTAGACCACAACTAGACCACAACTAGACCCCCCTAGACCCCCCTAGACCACAACTAGACCACCCTAGACCACAACTAGACCCACCCTAGACCCCCCTAGACCACAACTAAACCACCCTAGACCACAACTAAACCACCCTAGACCACAACTAGACCACCCTAGACCACAACTAGACCACAACTAGACCCACCCTAGACCACAACTAGACCACAACTAGACCCACCCTAGACCACAACTAGACCACCCTAGACCACAACTAGACCCCCCTAGACCACAACTAGACCTCAGTAGACCACAACTAGACCACCCTAGACCACAACTAGACCACAACTAGACCCACCCTAGACCACAACTAGACCACCCTAGACCACAACTAGACCACCCTAGACCACAACTAGACCACCCTAGACCACAACCAGACCACCCTAGACCACCCTAGACCACAACTAGACCACCCCTAGACCACCCTAGACCACAACTAGACCACCCTAGACCACCCTAGACCACAACTAGACCACCCTAGACCACAACTAGACCACAACTAGACCACCCTAGACCACAACTAGACCACAACTAGACCACCCTAGACCACAACTAGACCACCCTAGACCACAACTAGACCACAACTAGACCACAACTAGACCACAACTAGACCCCCCTAGACCACAACTAGACCACCCTAGACCACAACTAGACCACAACTAGACCACAACTAGACCACAACTAGACCACAACTAGACCACAACTAGACCACAACTAGACCCCCCTAGACCACAACTAGACCATCCTAGACCACCCTAGACCACCCTAGACCACAACTAGACCACAACTAGACCACCCTAGACCACAACTAGACCACCCTAGACCACCCTAGACCACCCTAGACCACAACTAGACCACAACTAGACCACCCTAGACCACAACTAGACCACCCTAGACCACCCTAGACCACAACTAGACCACCCTAGACCACCCTAGACCACAACTAGACCACAACTAGACCACAACTAGACCATCCTAGACCATCCTAGACCACCCTAGACCACCCTAGACCACAACTAGACCACAACTAGACCACCCTAGACCACAACTAGACCACCCTAGACCACCCTAGACCACCCTAGACCACAACTAGACCACAACTAGACCACAACTAGACCACCCTACACCACAACTAGACCACCCTAGACCACAACTAGACCACCCTAGACCACAACTAGACCACCCTAGACCACAACTAGACCACAACTAGACCACCCTAGACCACAACTAGACCACCCTAGACCACAACTAGACCACCCTAGACCCCCCTAGACCACAACTAGACCACAACTAGACCACAACTAGACCACAACTAGACCACCCTAGACAACTAGACCACCCTAGACCACAACTAGACCACCCTAGACCACAACTAGACCACCCTAGACCACAACTAGACCACCCTAGACCACCCTAGACCACAACTAGACCACAACTAGACCACCCTAGACCACTGATGTCATGGAGTGTGTGTAGTGTGTGCTCGTGCGCTGTCTCACCAGCCCGGCAACGGCGGCGGTAGCCGTGGCGATGGCGGGGATGATCTTCCCGGCGATGCGTTTGGTCTTGAGGCGGTCGGCCACCTCGATGGAGTACATCCTGGCCCTGAGGGAGGAGGCCGCCGCCACGAAGTCCATGTGACCGTTGAGGTCGTCGTCCTTCTCGAACATCCGGGGAGACATCCGTAACCTCTCTGTAGGCCACACACAGTCAGGGGTTAGGAGTGTGTCGATAGTGCCCTCCAGCTGACTGAATGATGGGGGGGGGGGGGGGGGGGGGAATGATGGTGAGAATGAGTGAGACAGAGAGAGAGACAGAGAGACAGACAGACAGAGAGACAGACAGAGAGAAAGACAGAGAGAAAGACAGAGAGACAGACAGAGAAAGACATGGAGACAGACAGAGAAAGACAGACAGGGAGAGAGTGTGTGTGTGTGTGTGTGTGTGTGTGTGTGTGTGTGTGTGTGTGTGTGTGTGTGTGTGTGTGTGTGTGTGTGTGTGTGTGTGTATACCTGGTGTAACGTGGTCTGCACTGATAGCCTCCTCTAACTGGGCGATGGCCTCTCTCTCCTCCTCGCTGCTCACAGACAGCTTCATCTGATCAGGCTTCTTCACATTCTCATCCGTCTCAATACGCTAGCCAGATCAATACATTAATCAATACATCAATATACTGTATTAATCAAACCTCACATTCTCATCTGTCTCAATACGCTAGCCAGATCAATACATTAATCAATACATCAATATACTGTATTAATCAAACCTCACATTCTCATCTGTCTCAATACGCTAGCCAGATCAATACATTAATCAATACATCAATATACTGTATTAATCAAACCTCACATTCTCATCTGTCTCAATACGCTAGCCAGATCAATACATCAATATACTGTATTAATTAAACTTCACATTCTCATCTGTCTCAATACGCTAGCCAGATCAATACATTAATCAATACATCAATATACTGTATTAATCAAACCTCACATTCTCATCTGTCTCAATACGCTAGCCAGATCAATACATTAATCAATACATCAATATACTGTATTAATTAAACTTCACATTCTCATCTGTCTCAATACGCTAGCCAGATCAATACATTAATCAATACATCAATATACTGTATTAATCAAACTTCACATTCTCATCTGTCTCAATACGCTAGCCAGATCAATACATTAATCAATACATCAATATACTGTATTAATCAAACCTCACATTCTCATCTGTCTCAATACGCTAGCCAGATCAATACATTAATCAATACATCAATATACTGTATTAATTAAACTTCACATTCTCATCTGTCTCAATACGCTAGCCAGATCAATACATTAATCAATACATCAATATACTGTATTAATCAAACCTCACATTCTCATCTGTCTCAATATGCTAGCCAGATCAATACATCAATCAATAAACAAATGTGGCAATTCATACATCCATAAAACAACCACTCAATCAATAAAACAACCACTCAATCAATAAAACAACCACTCAACCAATAAAACAACCACTCAACCAATAACACAACCACTCAACCCATAAAACAACCACTCAACCAATAACACAACCACTCAATCAATAACACAACCACTCAACCAATAACACAACCACTCAATCAATAACACAACCACTCAACCAATCCAAAAAATATATCCATCAATCAATCAGCAATATTTATCAATACATTAAGTGAATCTATCAATACAGTCCGTCAATCAATCCATCCCATAACCCAGTGTCGTCCATAGTAACCGTGGTATCCTTACCTTCTCGGCTGGCCTGTACTCTGGGATGGTAATCTCTGACAACATCCTGGACACGGCTTCCTGTGACAGATCCTGCGGACACACACACAGCCCCCCGGGGGGGGGGGGGGGGGGGGGGGGGGGGGGGGTAAATACCATTTGAATTCAAGGACGTATACTGAAAGTCAAATTCCAATTCTCTTCAATAGATTCCAATGGATTTGGAAGTGACCCCCAACCCTGGAAAGACAAAAGGGGCGGGGGGGGGGGATCGATAGTTACATATGCTCCAGAATTAAAGTATTTTTACTTCAGTTTGTTCTCCATATTGTTTTTACATATCCTATTGTGAGGTCTCTGATAATTCAATACGTATCGTATGGTGAGGTCCCTGATAATTCAATACGTATCGTACGGTGATCTCCCTGGTAATTCATTACATATCGTATGGTCCCTGGTAATTCATTACATATCGTATGGTCCCTGGTAATTCATTACATATCGTATGGTCCCTGGTAATTCATTACATATCGTATGGTCCCTGGTAATTCATTACATATCGTATGGTCCCTGGTAATTCATTACATATCGTATGGTCCCTGGTAATTCATTACATATCGTATGGTGAGGTCCCTGGTAATTCATTACATATCGTATGGTGAGGTCCCTGGTAATTCATTACATATCGTACGATGAGGTCCCTGGTAATTCATTACATATCGTATGGTGAGGTCCCTGATAATTCAATACGTATCGTACGGTGATCTCCCTGGTAATTCATTACATATCGTATGGTCCCTGGTAATTCATTACATATCGTATGGTGAGGTCCCTGGTAATTCATTACATATCGTATGGTGATCTCCCTAGTAATTCATTACATATCGTATGGTGAGGTCCCTGGTAATTCATTACATATCGTATGGTGAGGTCCCTGGTAATTCATTACATATCGTATGGTGAGGTCCCTGGTAATTCATTACGTATCGTACGGTGAGGTCCCTGATAATTCAATACGTATCGTACGGTGAGGTCCCTGGTAATTCATTACGTATCGTACGGTGAGGTCCCTGATAATTCAATACATATCGTATGGTGAGGTCCCTGGTAATTCATTACATATCGTATGGTCCCTGGTAATTCATTACATATCGTATGGTCCCTGGTAATTCATTACATATCGTATGGTCCCTGGTAATTCATTACATATCGTATGGTCCCTGGTAATTCATTACATATCGTATGGTCCCTGGTAATTCATTACATATCGTATGGTGAGGTCCCTGGTAATTCATTACATATCGTATGGTGAGGTCCCTGGTAATTCATTACATATCGTACGATGAGGTCCCTGGTAATTCATTACATATCGTACGGTGAGGTCCCTGGTAATTCATTACATATCGTATGGTCCCTGGTAATTCATTACATATCGTATGGTGAGGTCCCTGGTAATTCATTACATATCGTATGGTGAGGTCCCTGGTAATTCATTACATATCGTACGATGAGGTCCCTGGTAATTCATTACATATCGTACGGTGAGGTCCCTGGTAATTCATTACATATCGTATGGTCCCTGGTAATTCATTACATATCGTATGGTGAGGTCCCTGGTAATTCATTACATATCGTATGGTGAGGTCCCTGGTAATTCATTACATATCGTATGGTCCCTGGTAATTCATTACATATCGTATGGTGATCTCCCTGGTAATTCATTACATATCGTATGGTGAGGTCCCTGGTAATTCATTACGTATCGTATGGTGAGGTCCCTGATAATTCATTACATAACGTACGGTGAGGTCCCTGGTAATTCATTACATATCGTACGGTCCTTGGTAATTCATTACATATCGTATGGTCCCTGGTAATTCATTACATATCGTATGGTCCCTGGTAATTCATTACATATCGTATGGTGAGGTCCCTGGTAATTCATTACATATCGTACGGTGAGGTCCCTGGTAATTCATTACATATCGTATGGTCCCTGGTAATTCATTACATATCGTATGGTCCCTGGTAATTCATTACATATCGTACGGTGAGGTCCCTGATAATTCATTACATATCGTATGGTCCCTGGTAATTCATTACATATCGTACGGTCCCTGGTAATTCATTACATATCGTACGGTCCCTGGTAATTCATTACATATCGTATGGTCCCTGGTAATTCATTACGTATCGTATGGTGAGGTCCCTGGTAATTCATTACATATCGTATGGTCCCTGGTAATTCATTACATATCGTATGGTCCCTGGTAATTCATTACATATCGTATGGTCCCTGGTAATTCATTACATATCGTATGGGGAGGTCCCTGATAATTCATTACATATCGTACGGTGATCTCCCTGGTAATTCATTACATATCGTATGGGGAGCTCCCTGGTAATTCATTACATATCGTATGGGGAGGTCCCTGATAATTCATTACATATCGTATGGGGAGGTCCCTGGTAATTCATTACATATCGTATTGTGAGGTCCCTGGTAATTCATTACATATCGTATGGTCCCTGGTAATTCATTACATATCGTATGGTCCCTGGTAATTCATTACATATCGTATGGTCCCTGGTAATTCCTTACATATCGTATGGTCCCTGGTAATTCATTACATATCGTATGGGGAGGTCCCTGATAATTCATTACATATCGTATGGTGAGGTCCCTGGTAATTCATTACATATCGTATGGTGTTCACTCTCTCTATTTCACTAGTAACTGATTCATACTCTATACAGAGGAGAGATAGAGATATAGTAAAACAGAGAGATAGAGATATAGAGAGATAGTGAAATTGTGAAATAGAGAGATATAGAGATAGTGAATTAGAGATGGAGATAGTGAAATAGAGAGATAGAGAGATAGTTAAATAGAGAGAGAGAGAGATAGTGAAATAGAGAGATATAGAGATAGTGAAATAGAGATAGAGATAGTGAAATAGAGATAGAGATAGTGAAATAGAGAGAGTGAAAGAGAGAGATAGTGAAATAGAGAGATATAGAGATAGAGAGATAGTGAAATAGAGAGATCGTGAAATAGATAGAGAGATAGTGAAATAGAGAGATATCGAGAAATAGAGAGAGAGAGATAGTGAAATAGAGATAGAGATAGTGAAATAGAGAGAGTGAAATAGAGAGAGAGTGAAATAGAGAGATAGAGAAAGAGAGAGTGAAATAGAGAGATAGAGAGATAATGAAATAGAGAGATATAGAGATAGTGAAATAGAGAGAGATAGTGAGAGATAGTGAAATAGAGAGATAGTGAGAGATAGTGAAATAGAGAGATAGTGAAATAGAGAGAAAGTGAAATAGGGAGATAGAGAGAAAGAGAGAGACAGAGAGAAAGAGAGCTAGAGGTATATATATAGGGATATAGAGTGTGTGCGTGTGTACCTTCTCTGAGTAGGGGATGTTGTAGATTTCAGCATAAAGCCGAGCTGCGCTCACCACAAAACTGAAGTGCCTGATGGGAAACACAGAGGGAAATGAGAGTTACAAATAACTAAAAGGAGTTGGAGATAATGGGAGGTCACCAACAGGTCAGGGGTCACCAACAGGTCAATCTAGAGAGAGGTGTAGAGCAAGGGTCACCAACAGGTCAATCTAGAGAGAGGTGTAGAGCAGGGGTCACCAACAGGTCAATCTAGAGAGAGGTGTAGAGCAGGGGTCACCAACAGGTCAATCTAGAGAGAGGTGTAGAGCAGGGGTCACCAACAGGTCAATCTAGAGAGAGGTAGAGCAGGGGTCACCAACAGGTCAATCTAGAGAGAGGTGTAGAGCAGGGGTCACCAACAGGTCAATCTAGAGAGAGGTAGAGCAGGGGTCACCAACAGGTCAATCTAGAGAGAGGTAGAGCAGGGGTCACCAACAGGTCAATCTAGAGAGAGGTGTAGAGCAGGGGTCACCGACAGGTCAATCTAGAGAGGTGTAGAGCAGGGGTCACCAACAGGTCAATCTAGAGAGAGGTGTAGAGCAGGGGTCACCAACAGGTCAATCTAGAGAGAGGTAGAGCAGGGGTCACCAACAGGTCAATCTAGAGAGAGGTGTAGAGCAGGGGTCACCAACAGGTCAATCTAGAGAGAGGTAGAGCAGGGGTCACCGACAGGTCAATCCCCAGCTACCAGTAGCTACCAGCCCACCTATGAGGAGCTCGCCAAACAATTCTGAAAGTACATGCAATTTTCAAACGTTCCACCGCCAACTGTCATGAACAAATCTCAAAAGTATCAAACACAAGATCCCAGCTATCTAATCAAAACAACATTGACATTAACCCCGACACCTGGTGAGCCACTATTGGCTTAAAAAAAACAAACCTAATACAATATCTGCCAATTAATTTCCAGCAATATTGTCCGTCCGTCCGTCTGTGTGGTGCAGCTAACCTTTGTGCACCCGAGTAGTTAACTAGGTTGTGTTCTTTTACTCAATCAGACGTTATTATCATGGGTGACTTCAATTATGATTTGGGAAACATGCAGGCTTCAGACAATCTAAACAACAACATGTGATTTAAACCTAAACCCAGCTGGTGACTAAGCCGACACGGCCCCAAACCCTAAAGATCATTCAAAGTCAATTCTGATTGAGCTTATTTTTTTAAAGGAATTCACCACTCAGAAATATGTTTCTACTGGTGTCTTCACACCCAAGACATTAGTGACCATTACCAGAACGCAAAATTCTAAGCCTTGTGACATCACAAAGAGGAAATTGTAAAAACTTCAGTCTAGTCTTTTTTTTTTTACACAAATCTTTATTTTAGTGACCTTGATTGTATTTAGCTTTGAGCGTCTTTGCAGATGTCTTCAATACTATTGTGTGGATAATCATGCTCCCTTCAAAAAAAATTAAGGGTTTAAAGGTAGATCGAATACCTGCTAAACTCAGGAATTTTCAGAAGTTATTCATAAAAGATATAATGTTTGGGTCAAGGCCAGGAACAGCAAGTTTTTATGCATTGTGTAAGAATCTGATTATGATGTAACTGCTCTTTCGGATTGTAATGGGAACCCCGGCTAAATTCGGGAAAGCTGTCAAATCCCTGAAGGGTTGGGCCTCAGGAGTGGCACAGCAGTCTAAGGCACTGCAGTGCTTGAGGCGACACTACAGACCCGGGTTCGATCCCAGTCTGTGTCGCAGCCGGCCGCGATCGGGAGACCCATGAGGCGGCGGCGCACAATTGGCCCAGCGTCTACCAATTAGATAACTAAACCTATTCACAATGATATTGGGCTGGATACCGATAAGGGGAAACTTGCTGAATGATCAGAGAAATGATAGTCAACACTTTTCTTTTAGGCTTATTTACAGAAAAACAAGTCCTGGTAGCTTTGCTAGCAATAGACAACAAGAAGTCCACAGGAGCTGACCAATTGGATCCTGGTCTATTTAAGTGTGCCGCGCCCATTATTGTTGGCTCAATAACCTACTTTTTTTGTTATCAGGAAATATTCCAAAAGAATGGAAATCAGCTCTTGTGCTGCCTCTCCATAAGGACGGGGACAGTAGAGACCAAGACTTCCTGGTCTAGCTACGATTCTAGAATCCCTGGTAAAACATTGCTCTTTTTTTAAAATCTGAGAAATGTATTTTGAATGTAAACCAATCAGGGCTTAGGCCTGGACATCCAATCAGGGTTTAGGTCTGGACATCCAATCAGGGTTTAGGCCTGGACATCCAATCAGGGTTTAGGCCTGGACATCCAATCAGGGTTTAGGCCTGGACATCCAATCAGGGTTTAGGCCTGGACATCCAATCAGGGTTTAGGCCTGGACATCCAATCAGGGTTTAGGCCTGGGCATCCAATCAGGGTTTAGGTCTGGACATCCAATCAGGGTTTAGGCCTGGACATCCAATCAGGGTCTAGGCCTGAACATCCAATCAGGGTCTAGGCCTGAACATCCAATCAGGGTCTAGGCCTGGACATCCAATCAGGGTTTAGGCCTGGACATCCAATCAGGGTTTAGGCCTGGACATCCAATCAGGGTTTAGGTCTGGACATCCAATCAGGGTTTAGGTCTGGACATCCAATCAGGGTTTAGGTCTGGACATCCAATCAGGGTTTAGGCCTGGACATCCAATCAGGGTTTAGGCCTGGACATCCAATCAGGGTTTAGGCCTGAACATCCAATCAGGGTTTAGGCCTGGACATCCAATCAGGGTTTAGGCCTGGACATCCAATCAGGGTTTAGGCCTGGACATCCAATCAGGGTTTAGGTCTGGACATCCAATCAGGGTCTAGGCCTGGACATCCAATCAGGGTCTAGGCCTGGACATCCAATCAGGGTCTAGGCCTGGACATCCAATCAGGGTCTAGGTCTGGACATCCAATCAGGGTTTAGGTCTGGACATCCAATCAGGGTCTAGGTCTGGACATCCAATCAGGGTTTAGGCCTGGACATCCAATCAGGGTTTAGGTCTGGACATCCAATCAGGGTTTAGGCCTGGACATCCAATCAGGGTTTAGGCCTGGACATCCAATCAGGGTTTAGTCCTGGGCATCCAATCAGGGTTTAGGTCTGGACATCCAATCAGGGTTTAGGCCTGGACATCCAATCAGGGTCTAGGCCTGAACATCCAATCAGGGTCTAGGCCTGAACATCCAATCAGGGTCTAGGCCTGGACATCCAATCAGGGTCTAGGCCTGGACATCCAATCAGGGTTTAGGCCTGGACATCCAATCAGGGTTTAGGCCTGGACATCCAATCAGGGTTTAGGTCTGGACATCCAATCAGGGTCTAGGCATGGACATCCAATCAGGGTTTAGGTCTGGACATCCAATCAGGGTTTAGGTCTGGACATCCAATCAGGGTCTAGGCCTGGACATCCAATCAGGGTTTAGGCCTGGACATCCAATCAGGGTTTAGGCCTGGGCATCCAATCAGGGTTTAGGCCTGGACATCCAATCAGGGTTTAGGCCTGGACATCCAATCAGGGTTTAGGCCTGGACATCCAATCAGGGTCTAGGCCTGGACATCCAATCAGGGTTTAGGTCTGGACATCCAATCAGGGTCTAGGTCTGGACATCCAATCAGGGTCTAGGCCTGGACATCCAATCAGGGTTTAGGCCTGGACATTCAATCAGGGTTTAGGCCTGGACATCCAATCAGGGTTTAGGCCTGGACATCCAATCAGGGTTTAGGCCTGGGCATCCAATCAGGGTCTAGGCCTGGACATCCAATCAGGGTCTAGGCCTGGACATCCAATCAGGGTTTAGGCCTGGACATCCAATCAGGGTCTAGGCCTGGGCATCCAATCAGGGTTTAGGCCTGGACATCCAATCAGGGTTTAGGTCTGGACATCCAATCAGGGTTTAGGTCTGGACATCCAATCAGGGTCTAGGCCTGGACATCCAATCAGGGTTTAGGCCTGGACATCCAATCAGGGTTTAGGCCTGGGCATCCAATCAGGGTTTAGGTCTGGACATCCAATCAGGGTCTAGGCCTGGACATCCAATCAGGGTCTAGGCATGGACATCCAATCAGGGTTTAGGTCTGGACATCCAATCAGGGTTTAGGCCTGGACATCCAATCAGGGTTTAGGCCTGGACATCCAATCAGGGTTTAGGCCTGGACATCCAATCAGGGTTTAGGCCTGGACATCCAATCAGGGTTTAGGCCTGGACATCCAATCAGGGTTTAGGTCTGGACATCCAATCAGGGTCTAGGCCTGGACATCCAATCAGGGTCTAGGCCTGGACATCCAATCAGGGTCTAGGCCTGGACATCCAATCAGGGTCTAGGCCTGGACATCCAATCAGGGTCTAGGCCTGGACATCCAATCAGGGTCTAGGCCTGGACATCCAATCAGGGTCTAGGCCTGGACATCCAATCAGGGTCTAGGCCTGGACATCCAATCAGGGTCTAGGCCTGGACATCCAATCAGGGTCTAGGCCTGGACATAGCACTATTACAGCAACCATTTTAGTTGTTAATGATGTCATTGCTTTAGACACTAAACTGAAATGTGCTGCTTTGTTTGTGGACCCGTCAAAAGCTTTTGATACCATTGATCATGAATAAGTTGTTCCTCGATCGGCCTGAGCACTGACGCCTGTTCACGGTTTCATGATTATCTTAGTGACAGAACTCAGGCCATCGTGATTGACGGGGGTTAAAGTCTGAATTTCATGATTATCTCAGTGACAGAACTCATGGCCATCGTGATAGACGGGGGTTAAAGTCTGAATTTCATTATTATCTTAGTGACAGAACTCAGACCATCGTGATTGACGGGGTTAAAGTCTGAATTTCATGATTATCTTAGTGACAGAACTCA